>NC_136987.1:14024190-14181690 GCF_032717465.1 Coenobita brevimanus | reverse complement strand
CCTGTGGGTGACTCTGCACTGAGTGACAATCCAAATGGTTTCCTGTTCACCAGGAAACCACTTACTACGCAGGGTTGTAACCATATCCAATCTATGGCGCCTGGTGGTTTACTGGGTAATTACGGGGCTCCAATCGGATTGAGTCGGTGAAGGTTTATATCCAAGGGATGATTGGGGTTTATTGCTCACGTAATGCCACTCAGGGATGAGTGAAGCTGAACACTCATCTTAAATGTCAGGACCAACTTGTCTAGCCACGGGCTTCTACGCTCCTCAATGGACAACAAAGGATTAGATGATGTGTGTGTGTATATATATATATATATATATATATATATATATATATATATATGTGTGTGTATACACTATACATCAGTATGTGTATCTATCTCTATCCATCTATATTGCTGTCTATCTATCAACATATATACAGAGAGAGAGAGAGAGAGAGAGAGAGAGAGAGAGAGACTTCCTTAATCCTTTCAGAAACAAATGTTTTCCTCAACTAAAAAAATATATATATGTATTTAAAAAGAGTAAAGATCCATCCTGAATACTTCCCCTGCAGGACCCAAAAGTCATCTTGTGTAGGGGTGTCCCTGATGAGGAGGGGAGCGGCGGCGTCCCTTCTACTGCCACTGTTGCTACGACTTACGAGGGGGGAAACTGCGAGGGCCAGCAAGGGGCGCGGCGACCCCTGCATCCATAACTCCACACTCAACCCATACCTTGCCTAAACTCATACTTTGCCTCGACCAATACCTTACCTCAACCCATACCTTGCCTAAACTCATACTTTGCCTCGACCAATACCTTACCTCAACCCATACCTTGCCTAAACTCATACTTTGCCTCGACCAATACCTTACCTCAACCCATACCTTGCCTAAACCCATACTTTGCCTCAGCCAATACCTTACCTTAACCAATACCTTGCTTACTGTAAACTCATACTTTGCTTCAACCAATACCTTACCTCAATCCATACCGTGACTTAACTCATACCATATCACCACGAACGCAATCCATGTTTTGCCTATAAGCACTGAGCCCATACCTTGCTTCCATGAATATATTCCATGGTTTTCATCCATTTTCATGCACAGCCGATGTTTCTTATCCTCCCTTCCCCAGTTATCTGCGTTTCCTAGTTACGAGTACTTTTAGACTTTCAGTACTGTGACACTTTGTATGTTTTGCTCTATCCCCAGATGATATAATTCAACTTAAAATTCCCTTACCTTACCGCAGGGGTCAGATGGCTCTAATCAACACTTTCACCATCAGAGTTCAATAAAGACGGTGAAGAAAATCGCTTGGTGGCAGTATGTCGGCTTGGAATCTGCCATCGAAGTGAAAGCATTCAGTTGTATGTTTCCGACGAAACTATATTGGAATTAAAAGCCTATGAATAAAACATAAGGGAACGGCTAAGCACGGAGGGCTACTCCTCCTCCTCTGCCAACGAGAATGCAGTCCGTTGTTTCCCACTTAATTCTCTTCTTGTTCTTGGTCATTTTCCATTAATTAGTGTTTCATATAGCCTTCCTCAACATATAGTACATTATACATTAAATGCTACACTTATTACATTCTCACTTATATCTGATATTGATGATAAAATCGACAGTTTACCTATATGCAGTGATTATGTGAAGCAAGTGTGGTAATACAGCTTCCCTCACTGCAGATGGCTTTAGAGCAAAAATCGTGTCATTTACGCGTAACTGCCTTGGAAACTGAAACATACTGATTGTCAGTGGCATCACCATTCTCGATTTTCCATTTCTTCCTGTCTAGCTATATTTAGCAGCGGCAGATTTTACAGGGCCTCAGCCACGGTTTCCTAGTTTTGCAGGGACGAAATCCAAACTGGCTGTCATTATGCACGGTAAATTATAAATGTTATAAATAATCAATTGCGCTTTTCGACACGTGTCATATTCTACCTCACTTGGTGATCCCTCTGCATAGGCAAAGGGATAACCAATCTGATCTACCAAATCTGATCTACCAAAACTTTATTACTTTATTTGAAAGCTTGCTAATAGACTGCATTTATGGTCTTTCCTTCCAGAGCAAAAACTTTCAAATTTTCTTGTGACTTCCCTGTTTTAAAAACACGTAGTGGTTACGCGACAAACACATGAGAAAATCTTGCGTTGTTTCCAAACCCTCAGAAATCTGAAGCTCTGACAATATCGAGAATTTGCATGCTTTCAAAACGGCATTGCATTCAAAACGGATACTTACTGATTCCAGCGGTGACAAATCCGACTGTGACAAATCCCTCGGCGACAAAGCTGGCAGCAACAAAACCCTGAAAATCCGGTTCGGTGGCAAAAGATCTGGTAGTAAAATCCCTGCAGCAAATAAACTTGCTCTTTCCTACTTGATAGCCTTGGTTTCGCGGATTTTTCATGTAAAAAATTACTGTATGCAGCTTCACTGTAGCAAAAGTCGATACTCTATAAAAATAATTAATTAATTAATTTCATAGGCACTCACCATCCACTCACTCGATGTAGTGCTGTTCTCGGGTGTCTGCTCTTTCCTCTCCTCCATCCTTCTTTCCTTCCATCCTCTTCTGTCTTTCTTTCCTTCATTCTTTCCTCATCCTTCTGCCTACGGGTGACATTACACTCCCTCTTCTGTCTTTCTTTCCTTCATTCTTTCCTCCTCCTCCTGCTTGTGGGTGACTCTACACTGAGTGACAAGCCAAATGATTTTCTGTACACCAGGAAACCATTTACTACCCTCGGTGGTAACCATATAGCCAACTTTGGCGCCTGGTGGTTTAGTGGGTAATTATTGCGCTCCAGTCGGATTGAGCCGGTGAAGGTTTATATCCAAGGGATGGTTGGGGTTTATAGCTCACGTAATGCCACTCAGGAATGAGTGAGGCTGGTCACTCTCATCTTAAATGTCAGGACCAACTTGCCTAGACCCGGGCTGCTACGCCCCTCATGGGGCAACGTAGGATGGATGATGATGATGAATGAATGAATTTCAAAGGTAACGGATTTCAATTATTTGTCCATAAAATGTTTCCACATGATGCCAGGAGTGTGAAAATAAAAAAATCAGCTTGTATTCTCCATCAGTTTTCGAGATATGAGCCTTGGTCATTTCACACACACACACACACACACACACACACACACACACATATATATATATATATATATATATATATATATATATATATATATATATATATATATATATATATATATATATAGTCATTGAGATTAGTTATTGTTTGTTTGAGCTCGAGATGCGAACAAGATTGCTATGCTGTTTATAACTGTTTGGTGTTAGAACGTATCACCAAAATAGAGTATCTAGGAAGCTGTTAAAGTTACAGCTGCTTTACATAATCGCTGTAAAACTTTTAAACACCGATAGGTGTTGCTTAATTAGCTTTTCTCAAATTCACTATAATAATGCCGTGTAAAGCCTAAACGCTCCAGTCCTAGCACCAAAACTGGTTATCTCGGAAACTATTAAAATTACCACATGTCTGCGCCGCTTGAGCTGCAGCTTGTTGAAAAGCAGTACATAATACATGTTTTTATTTATTCATGCGTGTGCATTAATATAGGGAATATGGGACTGCACACTTCCACAATTATTTTTAGCTAAACTTCAGACATAGGTAACCGTATTCGCTCGAAAATTTACCACACTTCATGTGTGTGCGCTTATTATGTGATAGGAAACAATATTAGTGCTAGCAATTGAAACTGATGGGAGAGGGAGGATGTTGAGGGCAATGTGGATGAGCGAGAGAGAGAGAGAGGGGGATTATAATAGCCATTAAGGGGATTAAACACGGAGGGAACTGGAATCAATTAAACTAATAAGACCGGTAGGGTAAGTTTAAGGGTAAGCTGTACGATGAATGCAGTATATAAAACTTAGTAATACTGTTCTGCTGGAAATACTTACTTCACGTATGAACAGATAATGATATGGACGTGACGGTGAAGAGATGTTAGTGACAATGAACGGACGACCTAACAAAAAGCCGTCATCATCATCATCATCAGCTTGTCTTTGCCCTGAATGGGAAAAAGACCTCTCTCAGTTTTAACGACGCTTACCAGTTACTTGTTATCATGTTAATCCCTGACTGTTTTGTGGAATCCATATCTTCATTTTCTTTTCTGCCTCCTTCTTTTACTCCATCTATGGATTATCTCTCTCTTACCTTAATTGTTCATGTGTATATGAAAAACTTAACTCTTCCATTTCCATTAACTGTAAGTACAGTGATAATCTGAGTTTGTATTTCCGTTGCCAGTGTAATGTAATCTTGTCATCCTACGTAATTTCTAACGTTATCCTTCCCACACCTCTCAGATGTTCTCCAGAACTTATGGTGCAAGGATCTTATTACGCTCGAGGTTTATTATCCATCATTTTAATTTGGAATAACATTATATCCCTTTCATTATTATATGGAGGGGCACATCACCCTTCATGATTTTACTCTGTATACCAATAGCCTCCCATTACATGCAAAAAAAAAAAAAAAAAAAAGCCAGACACGGACTAAACCTTGATGAAGCCCACCCAACACTCCCTCCCCCTCTTTCTCTTTCGAACGGAATACCAGTGTATGGCAGCTTCACTGCAAAAATGTGAAGCCATATACGTAAGTATTGACTACGTTTGCAATACCTGGTTTAGAAGTGGGAACTTTCAAGCTCATACGCACTGAAAAGTGAGAAAACCGTGACTGGGTTGTGTCCATTCTTTCTACACCTGGGCGCTAACTGGTGGTGATGGATGGGAGTGGACAGTCCATGTCCAGTTAGTGTTTTAACAAGGTTTTGCCTGCATGTGCTTGTTCCCTCACAGGGGTGCGGTGAGTATATAACCTTGGTGGCTTGGAACATGAGGTAATCTAGGTTACGTTTCTTCACTCCACTCGTTTTGGTGACATGTGGGTTTTGTGGGCTACATGACACTGATATCTAGGTTCACCATTGCCTGTATATTTGCCATTGACCTACTGTCTTGATGAGGCTGCAGTCAAGTAAGGAGCGTACTCCTGGAACAACAGTGAGTGGAAAAGAGATCCGTGACAGCACCAGTGGTAAGACGTCATTGGTCCAAAGTAGGCAGCAGCTCATGACTGAGCGCTGATCGCTTGAGACAGCCATGTGTTTGTGAAGGCTGGTGACATTATGATTTTTTTTTTGCATCACTGTATGCAGTGATATATATATATATATATATATATATATATATATATATATATATATATATATATATATATATATATATATGAAAGCCTGATGAATGGGAATAGAGAAAGCAGAGCGGCTGTAAACATGATTGGTTTTGGGGGTGTGCAGAGAAGGAATGAAGCGCCAGGAGAAGTGACACTCGCACAGGTGAAGAGTGCTGTGAAGCGGCTGAAAAATGGAAAAGAAGGTGGAGTTGATGAGGTGTATGCAGAGATGATTAAGTGTAGAGGAGAGAGTGGAATGAAGTGCTTGTTGGAGATATGTAATATGGCATGAATGAGGGAAACTGTGTCAGTAGAGTGGAAAAAGGCTGTGATTGTACCTCTGTACAAAAATAAAGGTGAGCGAAGTGAGTGCAAGAACTATCGTGGCATAAGTTCATTGAGTGTGGTAGGGAAGGTATATGGAAGAATTATTACAGAGAAAGTAAGAGAGAGATCAGAAGTCCTAGCGAGTGATGAACAGGGTGGCTTTAGGAGTGGCAAAAGATGTGAGGATCAAATATTTGCAACGAGACAGATAGCAGAGAAGGCTTGTGAGAAGGACCATAAGGTGTTTATGGCATTCATGGATCTGTAAAAATCATATGAAAAAGTGGACAGAGAAGGATTGTGGAAAGTTATGCGCATGTACGGTGTAGTTGGGAAGCTGCTAGGTTCCGTCATGAGTTCTTATGATGCCAGTGAAGCATGTGTAAGGGTTAATGGGCATCTAAGTGAATGGTTCACGATCGGTGTGGGCATGCGACAAGTTTGTGTGACGTCCTTATGGTTGTTCAATATACAGTACATATGGATGGGGCGATGAGAGAAGTAAAAACACGAGTACTGGAGAGGGGAATGGCGTTGGTAATGAATGGTAATGGATGCAATATCTCATATTTGTTGCAGGCTGATGATGTAGTACTATTTGCAAAGATCGGACAAGAGCTTGGTAGGCTAGTGCAGAATTTTGCTGATGTGTGTTGCGTTGTGCCTTGACAGTAAGTGTAGAAAGGAGCAAAGTGATGGTTATTGAGAAAGTGACTCCCAGTGCGATGTTACAGTGAATGGAGAGAGACTAGAATTGGTGAGAGAGTTCAAATACCTGGGTACAGTAATGGAAAAGAGAAGAAAATGTGCAAAAGAAGTGGAAAGCAGAGTGACACGAGGAAGAAAAGTAGCAGGTGCAATGAAGGCCTTGATGAGAAACAGAGACTTGAGTGTTGCAGTTGCACGAGGCTTATATGAAGGAGTGTTAGTACCAACTTTAATATATGGATGTGAGACTATTGTGTGGCATGAAAAATGAAAAGTCAAGAGTAAGAGCAGTGGAAATGGGACTGCTGAGGAGAGTGTGTGGAGTACAGAGAGTGGATAGGATACGAAATAATGTGATTCGTGAAAAATGTGGAGTGAAGTCTGTGGACACCAGAATCGAAGAGAGTGTACTGACATGGTATGGTTATGTGGAGAGAATGGATAACAATATAGTGGTGAAAAAGGTGTATCTGAGCGAATTTGGAGGGAGGAGGCGAGGCAGGCCAAGGAAAAGGTGGAGAGATATGGTGGATGAGTGTGAGGAAGAGAGGTTTGGAAGTTGGTGAGACTAGGGAACTGACAAGATATCGAGCTGGATGGATTAATGTTGTGAGGAAAAGCGCATGATCAGGGATTTGGCACCCTTTTATAACGTGGCCGCATCCGGACTGACTCCTATCGGATAAGTTTATGTGAGGCTACAGAATGTGGTGAATGTGTTTGTCGTATCCGATAGAGCCAGGATTCTGGGGGCCTTAAATGATGAGTGAATGGAAGCGTGGCCAAATTGGGCTGTCTGGACATTGCCACTCCTCACCCTCCCCTAGGGTGGGAAAGGAGGTCCGGATGATGATGATATAAATAGATAAATAAACAAATATATATATATACTCATCATCAGCCATTTGAGTATCCACTGCAGGACCGGCCTATCCCAACCGAAGTGGGGACAATACAGCCTATGTACCTCTACCAAGTGGCTTAGGCTGCCTGGTGGAGATTGTATGTAGAGTGAGAAGTGCTTGTAAGTGTGATTGTAATGTTGGAGTGGCATTGGATGTGTGTATAGTCTGTGAACTAAGTGTAATCAGTCCGTGCAAGCCGACTGGGTGTAAGCATACTTTATAGTATGCGACATTAGTTCAACCACAGTACCCCTTATGTCCGCTAAAGCAGTTCATGGCCGGATGAACACTCCCAAAGTTCATTACCCTGACGGGGCGCGAACCATAGTTCTGCCATGTACGAGAAAGCACACTCTACTACTGTATCACAGAGGCTCATATATATACAGTATATATATATATATATATATATATATATATATATATATATATATATATATATATATATATATATATATATATATATATATAAGGAACAGGAACACTAGCGCACATATGACCCAAATCATGTTTATTTTTGGCCAACGTTCCGAAACACACACTTTTCATTACCAGAGCCTGGATAGAGGAAACAGAGCCATTTAAACAAAAGAAGAGAAATGATATTTAACATAAAAATATATACCTAAAAATTAAAGCATTTTATAAAAGGGGGGAAGGATGCAGAAAAGAATTAAAACTTAAGACACTATAGTGCGAGGATAAAAGACGATGATACCAGCCAAGTGGTAAAATTTCTAAAACACCAGTATGCCTCCCTAAATTTGTCAGTATAAAAGATAAAATAATCCTACAACGCAAAATACTGTCTAAAAGGCATTGCTAATAATACTTAATAATAAAATTAAACAAGGATTTACAAACCAGCTTAAAAACAAAGTAACTGAGTACTGTTCTCATGGGATCAATGGAGGGCCTTTCAATATACTGTATGTATATAAGGATTCCATAATTGTTAGGTCCTCCTTCCTTGAACTTCTACCCATTATTGAAAAAATTGTCGCTGTGTGAATGATCATAATCTAAAAGGAGATTTATAATAGCTGCGAAAGATGGTTTGGTTATGGTTTGGTTATTCGCGTCCCTGTTAGAACAGACCGACCAAAATGTTCAGCAATACGGGATTTTAAGTGTCTCTGCTTCACCAATATACGGTGCCTTACAGCTATCGCATGTGAATTTGTAAACAAGAGACGACTGAAGATCACATGGGATTTTGTCTTTGAATTTGGAAAGAAAAAAAGCTGCCAACTATATTGTTAGTTTTGAAAATCACTTCTAGTAATATCTGGAGGTAAATATCATGAACTAGTTTCGTGAGTTTCGACCAGTGCAGCTCGAACTGCTAGTGTGAATCAAAAGAATGTAATGAAAATGATTTGATGCTGTGCAGATCGTGTCCTTAGTTGGGCATCTGAGTTTGTTCAGTATTTTCCCACTATGAATATCGGTAAAACGAAAGGGAAGTCCGTTCTTTTAAAGCATTCACCCAAAAAACATAAATTAATACATTAATAAATTTGTCACTAAGGTTAAAATAACTTGAACAAATATGATACGCCCTGTAGGTAAAAGGTCGAAATAAGTTTCGCTTAAATTAAGGAGGATAAAAGAACTGAATTTAGTACCGAGTCCAGCGAATGTTGGTCTACGGTACACCGATGTCTCAAAAGAATGATCAGAGTGAATAACATTTACGTTCAGAAGCAAAGGGAATTGTCTCATCCCATTTCAGGAGTAAACTTTGTCTTGGTGTTTAGAATTCTAATAGTTCAGAGATAAAGGAACATGATTATGGGACCTAAAAAAAAAATGTCATCAATGTATCTCCTATACATTATAGGTTTGAAGGAATCAGTGCAGTCATTAAGCCAGTTATTCTCGTGGTGGCATAAAAATGTGTCAGCCAAGGTCTGCCCTAGGGGAGATCCATGGCTACTCTGTCTTTCTGTGTGTAAAATTTTTCAGTGAATAAAAATAACACTGACGGCCAAATTAAGTAGTTCCTTGAACTGCTGCTGACTAAATTCGTGATCTAAGTCTTTTCCACAAAATAAGTTACTGATACAAGTTTCAATAGTCTCATGTACAGGTATATTCGTAAACAAACTGCACATCAATACTAGCCATTACACATTCTCCTTCACTAACAGTACTAATTTCTCTTACAAATGAAAAAGAGTCTTTAACAATGCATTCATTTATAATGATGGGTGGCAAAATTGGGACCCAATATTCTGACAGTTTATACCCAGTGGTATCACTAGCTAATAAAACAGGTCAAAGTGGATAATTTTGTTTATGCACTTTGGACAACCCGTACATTACACCAGGTTGGGAGCCAGAGACAAACATGACTATATGTATGATCATCAAGTACACAATGTTTTCAATAATGGGTAGAAGTTCAAGGAAGGAGGACCTAACAATTATGGAATCCTTATATACATACAGTATATTGAAAGGCCCTCCATTGATCCCATGAGAACAGTACTCAGTTACTTTGTTTTTAAGCTGGTTTGTAAATCCTTGTTTTATTTTATTATTATGTATTATTAGCAATGCCTTTTAGACAGTATTTTGTGTTGTAGGATTATTTTATCTTTTATACTGACAAATTTAGGGAGGCATACTGGTGTTTTAGAAATTTTACTACATGGCTGGTATCATCGCCTTTTATCCTCGCACTATAGTGTCTTAAGTTTTAATTCTTTTCTGCATCCTTCCCCCCTTTTATAAAACGCTTTAATTTTTAGGTATATATTTTTATGTTAAATATCATTTCTCTTCATTTGTTTTAATGGCTCTGTTTCCTTTATCCAGGCTCTGGTGATGAAAAGTGTGTGTTTCGGAACGTTGGCCAAAAATAAAAATGATTTGGGTCATATGTGCGCTAGTGTTCCTGTTTCTTATATATATATACAGGGTGTCCCCCCAAATATACTCACTCTGTGACTGCCCATGACTCATATAATTTTTTTGTTTTGTTTCAGGTGCAGCTAACGTGAAATAATGGCAGACATACGACTAACTTTTGAGGAAAGAAAAATTTGTCATAAAGTGCTACTGGAAGTACGAAAACGTCACGGAAGTGCAAAGACAATTTAGAAGACAGGTTCACAGAGATCCACCAACGCGACGCACCATTGCTCGCATCAGAGATAAGTTTGAAGCAGATGGAACTGTACACGACGTCCATAAGCAACGTTCTGGAAGACCACGGACATCCACCAGCCCCGCAAGAGAAGAACAACTGCTGGAAACCCTCCTCCGATCCCTACAGAAATCCATACGAGAATCGGCTCGTGAGATAGGAATCCCAAAATCAAGCGTCTTTGCACTTCCATGACTTTTTCGTACGTCCAGTAGCACTTCATGACAAATTTTCTTTCTTCAAAAGTTAGTCGTACGTCTGTCATTATTTCACGTTAGTTGCACCTAAAAAAAAAAAAAAAAAAATTGTATGAGTAATGGGCAGTCAAAGAGTGAGTACATTTCTGGGGGACACCCTGTGTGTGTGTGTATATATATATATATATATATATATATATATATATATATATATATATATATGTATGTAAGTATATGTATGTATGTATGTATGTATATATCCATCCATTCATCATCCGATTCTACGTTGCCCGATGAGGAGCGTAGAAGCCCGGGGCTAGGCAAGTTGGTCTGGAAATTTAGCTGAGAGTGACCAGCCTCACTCATCCCTGAGTGGCATTACGTGAGCAATAAACCCCAACCATCCCTTGGATATAAACCTTCACCGGCTCAATCCGATTGGAGTGCCGTAATTACCCACTAAACCACCAGGCGCCATAATTTGGATATATGGTTACCACCCAGCGAAGTAAATGGTTTCCTGGTGTACAGGAAACCATTTGGCTTGTCATTCAGTGTAGAGTCACCCACATGCAGAAGGTAGAGAAAAGAATGAAGGAAAGAAAGACAGAAGAAGGAGTATAAAATCACCCGTAGGCAGAAGGACGAGGAAAGAATGAAGGAAAGAAAGACAGAAGAGGATGGAAGGAAGTAAGGATGGTATGTATGTCTATCTATCTATCTGTCTATCTATCTATCTATATATGGAGAGTGAGAAGGTGACGAGGAGAGTGTATGTGAGTGAGGTGGAGGGAGGGAGTGGGAGGGGGAATATATATATACAGTTCATATAATGCTATGGATAGGCCCAGTACCTCACAGGACATTAACTTAACGACCAGTGTCTGACAGTCGTCAGTTTCGGGTCTTGCTAAGCAGAGTCCTAATACTGACGATTGTAGACAGGCTTAAATGTCAGGATCAGCTTGCCTAGACCCGGGCTTCTAAGTCCTAATGGGGCAAAATAGGATTGGATGATGGATATATATATATATATATATATATATATATATATATATATATATATATATATATATATATATATATATATTGCATGAAAAGTAAATTCCCACCCCCCTTTTTTTTTTACTTCCATGCTCATTCCTTCCACTTGTTTCATGCCTAGACACATGAATCATATTGATTTTATTGATTTCTGAAAGGTTATTTGGCGAATATAATGTAACCAGTCCTGTGTGAGACAGCCCAATCATGTATTCAATATGGACTGCGGATGTTAGTGCCGAAATGGTGACATGTGGAGGTGTATGGACGTTAGAGGACTACTAGGCCTTGATAACGGGCTATGAAGCCTGTGCCCAGAGTCCGACACATAAAAAGAAGAAAAATCTAATATTTTCTTATTTTCGTTCTTATGCGAGGGTGATCTCTTTGACGGTCGGTAGTGCGGTAAACATTAGACATATGAGAGCGAAATATACTTTTTCTGGTGTGTATATTCAAGCTCTTGAAATTTATAAGACCAAAATTTACCTCGGTGAAAACTCAAAAATCGGACCCGAAGTGCTGCTGAGGGGACTGTCAGGGTGGGAGATTTGCGGTCTTTAAGGGTTCAGCCTGTCTCGTGCTGCTTATGTCATTTCGAGAACTAAAAGTATGACATAATTTTTGCATATACATCAAATGATGATTCATGATCACAGTACTTAATTCACACTGCAGAGTGTTAAGCACAGTAACTGGCATGATACTTTTTTTTTTTTTTTTAGTAGAGTACGGAAGACATTTTCCACATTTGTAAGAACAAGTGGTTCTGATGCAGCTGTGTTGTAAATGTGGACCAACAACCACCCCAAAATCTTCAGCATAGTAGACTGTGGTTTCAGTAATTACTTTTTTCTGATAAAATAGAAGAACCTAATGGCAAGAGCCTACATTACTTGACCTTTCCAATAACAGTCAAAAACAAAGTAATGACGTTTAAGTCAGGATGACATGGAGCACTGCTTTAACAAGCGTAACAAACTACGCAGCCTCACTGAAGATCAGGAAGCTCCGTGGAGGCCATAGATTCGCATCAAACGCAAATAACACCATAGTTAACCCCAAATAGGATTCTGTAACAATAAAAGAGTTTGCCCTAAAATAATTTTCTCCATCGGTTGCTAGGTCATTCTCTGTTAGTATTTCGTCCTTCATTCTTTGCACTACACATGGATCAAACCGGTACCTCACTCACATCCATCTATGCTGTAGCGTGGGAAAAAAGTGGTTACATGTACTGAGGAGCACAGTTTCAAAGCTGATCGGCTACATACGGAGAGTACCAGTTGACTCTTGCATTAAAAGTTGACCCAAAACCAGCTGAGAGGGTGTAGCCAGACGAGCTTTGTGCGTGCCCACCATGATGAGGAAAAGTGCATTCAGAAAAATTAGAAGAATGCATGAGGAGAGAGAGAGAGAGAGAGAGAGAGAGAGAGAGAGAGAGAGAGAGAGAGAGAGAGAGAGAGAGAGAGAGCAGTAGATTTGATGAAATGAAAAGCTTTCGAGTCTGACAAGAAGTGCTGTATTTTACCTGAGGATGAATTAGTTCCCATGATAAAAACCGTAAGTGTTCATGAACATTCTTTATAAATAAAACATCAAAGTACTGCATTCTCATTACAACAAATGGATGGGTACATGTACTCTCTGTAGTTCTCCTTCCAGATAGGGCAGTGCGATGTTACGTGAAGTCAAACCTTGGCTGCGTATCTGGTAATATATTCCATAGGTTTTATACTATTGCCTCTTTAATTTTTGCTAATATTCTCAGAACCGGTACTGTATGGTGAGATTCAGATTGCTCCTTAATATCTACAGTGCGATGACGTCTTTTATTACTGCTGTTTCATGGCGATGCAAATTCAAGCTATGTGACTTTGTGGAAGAGTGGTTAGATATTTTCTTAACACCAACACTCCGAGATGGCTCTCCTATGCTGAAGGAAATTATCTAGATAAAACAAGAATATAGTGCAGTAGCTAGTACTGAACTCAAGACTTTTACGTCTTTCTGTCTCTGTCTGTCTGTCTGTCTGTCTGTCTCTCTCTCTCTCCTCCTCCTCCTCCTCCTTCTCCTTCTTCTCCTTTATACTGCCATCATGCGATTTCAGCTTATGAGATATTTTCGAAAAGAGGTAGCTAGATATACCCTTTATTAACTTTTTCACGATTCTGGTAAACTAAAGAATTATTTACACTTAACAAAAATGAAGAAAACATAGTGGCATTCAAGAGTTTAAAACGTATAAGCTTTCAGCACCACCCAGTGGAATATTTTACAGTACCGGTACTCGTATATATTCCAAGATACCGGGTGACACAACAACCATGCACGCAAGCCAGGCCTGTAAATGGTGGCAGTATTCACACACCTCCAATATCCTAGCTTTTCTTTTACACAATACCTGTAAAGCTATTGTACGTGAGTGAAGGGTAAATCCAGGCCCCTTTTAGTGTAGTAATGGATGGAGCCAGTTGTGAGCTGCGTGCGTACGGTTTAGGACAGTAGTACTTAGCCTGGTTCACGTCAACTCTACACTTGCTACTGCTGTGTGTGTGTGTGTGTGTGTGTGTGTGTGTGTGTGTGTGTGTGTGTGTGTGAGAGAGAGAGAGAGAGAGAGAGAGAGAGACGTACGGGTATGAAATACTTGGCAGACATTAGTAAAAATATTTCCGGAATGGGAGTGCTGATATAAATAAATAAATAACTCTATCTATCTATCTATATACAGTACACACACACACACACACACACACACACACACACACACACACACACACACACACACACACACACACACACAGTACTTCTTTGATTTTCCCTGGAATGATTATTGCTTCCATGGCCGTGAGCCATCTGAGTGTGCCTTGCGCATTAAGGAGGTTATTCTCTCGGGCATGGAAGCATACATTCCTTTCTCATATCCTTTGACTAACGCAAGAAAGCCTTGGTTTAATCACGCTTGTTCTAATGCTGTCCGCAACAAGGAGAAGGCCTACAAAAGGTACCGGAGCCAACCCACCCCTGAATCACATAATCTTTACGTTTCTGCCCGGAATCGTGCTAAGTCTGTTCTTCGCTCTACTAAAAATAATTTCATCCATACTAAATGCTCTCAACTCTCCAACTCGAATTCTTCCCGCTCCTTCTGGCACCTTGCCAAAAATCTTTCTAACAACTTTACCTCATCATCCTTCCCTCCTCTTTTCTACTCTGATGGTTCTGTAGCTATTTCTTCTACTGATAAAGCAGATCTCTTCGCACAGACTTTCTCCTCCAATTCCACCTTAGACGATTCCGGTGCTGTTCCTCCATCACTTCCCCCTCTGACTTCCTCATGGCTGACATTAAAATTTCTTCAGTTGATGTATTTTCTGCCATTACTGGCCTCAGTACTAACAAGGCATATGGGCCTTATGTGGGGTCCCTCCTGTTGTTCTCAAAAACTGTGCTTCTGTGCTTACACCCTGCCTAGGCAAACTATTTCGCCTTTGTCTGTCAACTTGTACCTTTCCTTCTTGCTGGAAGTTTGCTCTCATTCAGCCAGTCCCAAAGAAGGGTGACCACTCCCAACCCTCCAACTATCGTCCAATTGCTTTAACGTCCTGTATTTCAAAAGTTTTCGAGTCAATTCTTAATAAAAAAATTTTAAGGCATCTTTCCTATCACAACCTTCTTTCCGATCGTCAGTATGGGTTCCGTCAGGGACGCTCCACTGGCGATCTTCTCACCTACCTTTCAGACTCCTGGTCATCCTCCTTTCGGGACTTTGGCGAAAGCTTTGCCATTGCACTTGACATCTCAAAGGCTTTCGATCGAGTCTGGCATAAATCTTTAATTTCCAAACTGCCCTCCTACGGTTTCTATCCTTCTATCTGTACCTTCATCGCTAGCTTCCTTTCTGGTCGTTCTATAGCTGCTGTCGTAGACGGCCATCGTTCTTCTCCTAGATCTATCAACAGTGGTGTTCCTCAGGCTCTGTCCTATCACCAACTCTCTTCCTTTTATTCATCAATGATCTTCTAAGCTGTACATCTAACCCTATCCACTCATACGCTGATGACTCCACCCTTCACCTTTCCATTCGGTTCCCGCAACGCCCATCTCAACAGTTACTTCAAGAAACAAGGGATGAGGCTATGGCACACCTAATGTCTGACTTGGCTCATATCTCTGACTGGGGTAAAAATAATATGGTTGTCTTTAATGCTTCTAAGACTCAGTTCTTACACCTATCAACCCGACAAAATCTTCCACAGGTATACCCACTAATGTTTAATAATATTCAGATTAATCCTGCATCATCCTTGAACATGCTTGGGGTTTCATTTACTCGGGACTTATCTTGGAAAGATCATATTACATCTCTTGTAAAATCTGCTTCCAAGAGATTGGGTGTGCTAAGCCGACTCCCTCTTTCTTTACCCCTGCACAATTGTTGACTCTATACAGGGGTTTTATCCGCCCCTGTGTGGAGTACAACTCTCATGTGTGGGGAGGCTCCCCACATACAGCTCTTCTCAATAGGGTGGAGTCAAAGGCTTTTCGTCTCATTAACTCTCCTCCTCTTACTGACTCCCTTCAACCTCTGTCTCTTCGCCGCACTGTTGCATCTTTATCTCTTTTCTATCGCTACTTTAATGGTCACTGCTCCTCTGAACTGTCTGCTTGCATTCCTCCACCTCTACGACGGGCGCGTAGCACCCGTCTGGCAGCAAACTCTCATCCCTTTTCTGTCCAACTCTCTAATGCAAGAGTTAACCGTTACTCCCAGTCTTTCATTCATGCAACAGGTCAGCTCTGGAACTGTCTCCCTCTGTCTGTATTTCCTCCTGCCTATGATCTCCAGTCTTTCAAACGCAGTGTGTCCAGGCATCTCAAAATGATCGGATCTTGAATTTGGCTCTCTATTGTATTTTGTTTTTCTCTTGGAGGGAACTGTTACTGCGGGCTCATGGCCTTTGGTTCCTTCTTCCTCGCATAAAAACACACACACACACACACACACACACACACACACACACACACACGAGTACAGTATATCATTAGCCTATGCAAGTCCACTGCAGAACAAAGACCTCCCCAACCTTCTCCATGATTTCCTTGACTGTGCCAACTTCTGCCTGATTTTGCCTGAAAACTTTATCTCATCTCGCCACCATCTATCTGGCCTTTATCTGCTCCGCTTGCAGTCTCTAGAGTCCAGTCAGTCAGACTCTGCCTCCAATGACTATCCTTTATTTCTACTACATGACCTCCAGTTTTATCATTATATAATTTCTTTAATGTCCTTGAATTTAGTTCTTCCACTCAACCAGTTTGATCTCTTCCTGTCTCTCAAAGATATTCCCAACATTGATCTTTCCATTGCTTTTTGACAGTGGATTTATTTGATTTCCATTGACTTTGTCATTATCTGGGTCTCAGAACCGTACGTCTCAGCTGGGATTTCATATTCGTTAATTATTTTTCATTTCATGCATATTTACAAGCTAGTTTTCACGATATCTCTATGTCATCCGAAAACTCTCCAGTCAGTTGTAATGCGTCGTTATATTTCGTTTTCATGGTCTGTCGTTAGCTTTAACATTTGTCCCAAGTAACTGTAGTCTTTAACTTTTTCAAGAATTTCTTCAGCTATTTTGATGATGCTCTATGGTGTATTTGGATTAAACATTAGATCTACTACGGTTCATCTTCAGCCCTACTTTGAGACTTTCTGTATTAAGATCTATCTATTGCCAGACGCCTCAATCCCGTTTGGGGTGGCCACAAACAAATCGCCTCCACGTCACCCTGTCCCCAGCCATTTCACTGCCCTGCTCCCAACTCACACACCCCTCTCTCATATACCTCTCTACCCCATCCCTCCATCTCATCCTCGGCCTCCCCCTCCTTCTGTCCCCCTCCACCTCACTCACATGCACTCTCTTCGTCAGTCTTTCACCCTCCATCCTCTCCACATGGCCAAACCACCTCAGTGTGTTCCTCATAACGCTTCCTATCACATCCACATCCACACCACAACGCTCCTTTATATCCTCATTCGTCAGCCTGTCTCTCCATGTGACTCCACAGGCTCCTCTGAAATAACTCATTTCCACTGCTCTCACTCTTGACTTGTGTCCTTCCAACAACGTCCAAGCTTCACTTCCATACATTAGAGTTGGTATCACAATACTGTCATGTAGTAACTTTTTCACTTCCATGCTCACTTCCCTGTTTCTTATCACTGCTTTCAAGGAACCAGCAACCTTTCATCCCTGCTGTACCCTTTCAAGCACTTCACTCTCCAAACCTCCATCCTTACTCATCACACTACCCAAGTACTTAAACGTATTCACATTTTCCAATTCCTCACCATCCAACCTCGCTGTACATTCACTGACTTCACCTCTCTCAAAGACCATCACTTTACTCTTCCCTACATTCACCTTTAGATTCCGTTTCTTATACACTCTCTCAAACTCATCAACCAAGCCATGCAGCTCCCCTTCGTCTTCACTCAAAAACAGTATCATCTGCAAACAACAGTACAGGGAGTTTCCAAAGTCTATCCTCTCTCACCAGGGCCACTCCAACATCCACTACCCTACCTTGTACCTCTTTTATTACCCCATCCATGTACAGATTGAACAACCATGGAGACTTGACACATCCCTGTTTCAACCCAACTTTCAAAGAGAAAAATTCACTTAGTTCACTATCCACACGCACTGCAGCCTTCGCACCATCATACATACTCTTCACAGCATTCAACAACTTCCCATCTACTCCATATATTCTTAATACTTTCCACAATCCTTGTCTATCCACCCTGTCATATGCTTTCTCCAAATCCATGAAAGCCGCATACAGCTTCTTTCCCTTCTCTAGAAACTTTTCCACTAAAGATCTAAGAATGAATATCTGATCTACACAACCTCTTCCCTTCCTAAATCCTCCTTGTTCTTCTCCAATTAATTCCTCTTTTCTTTCTCTAACTCTGTCAATAAGTATCCTACCATACATTTTTCCTATTATACTAAGAAGACAAATGCCCCTATGATTACCACACACTTCTTTTTCCCCTTTTCCTTTGTACAAGGGAATAATTATACCTGACTTCCAATCCTCCGGAACTCTACCTTCCTCCCAGGCCAATCTGCACATCTTCCACATCCATTCTACTACTATCTCTCCCTCATGCTTCAGCATTTCACCACACACTCCATCAATTCCTGGAGCTTTCCCCAATTTAACTTTCTTCATTGCTTCCACAACTTCTATCCTACTGATTTCTTCCTGTCTTCTCACTTCCCTCCTTCTCCCAGCCATTCCCCAGCCATTTATACTCGCATTACTTCCATCCTGTATGTTCAACATTTCCTTAAAGTGTTCTCTCCATCTGCTCACTTTTTCTCCCTTCTCCACTAGTAATCTACCATTTTTATCTTTCACTCCCCTGCTAACCTCACTTCCACGCTGTCTTACTCTCTTCACCTCATTCCAGAACATTTTCTTACAGTCCCTCCACTTTACACTCAAATTCCTTCCAAATTCCTCATCCAGTCTCTTCTTACTCTCTCTTACTAATCTTTTCACTTCTCTCTTTCTTTCTACATATAACTCTCTCTTCCGCCTCTCAACTTCTTCCACGCCCCCATTTCTCATCCATTCATTGTATGCTTTCTTCTTTTGTGCCACAGCCTGTCTCACCTCTTCAGTCCACCACGCTGTTCCTTGCACCCCCCTCCGTCTTCTCTTCCTCCCACACACCTCATCACATGCTGCACATATTTCTTCTGTAAATATCCTGCACACACCTTCCACGTCCCCCATCTGCTCCAATTCATATTTGCCCAATCGTTCCTCCACTTCTCTCTTATACTCTGCCTTTTTCTCATCCTCTTGTAACCTTTCCACACTCCTTGCAACTACTCCTTCCTCTCGTCTTTCCCTTCTTCTATTTCTCCATCTTACTTGGATCCTAATTCTGGCCACCACCAAGTAGTGGTCAGAAAGTCCACTCCCCCAACCTCTATAAGCTCTTGCATCCATTATACATCTTCGCATCCTTTCATCCACACACACATAATCAATCATTGCCTTCCTTTCGTTCAGTTCACCACCCATCCTTCTCATCACTCGCCATGTATACCTGTGGATCATTTTATGCCTGAAGAGGGTATTGGCTATCACCAACCCCCTCCCAGCACAGATGTCCACTAACTCACTGCCATTTTCATCTATCTCAGCGGGCACACCCCACTCACCAACTATTCCATCCACCTTCACATTCCCTACTTTACCATTCATATCACCGATCAAAAACACTCTCTCATTCCTTCCAAACTTTTCCATGCACACTTCCACATTTGTCCAGAACTCTTCTCTCACTCTGCTAGCACGATCTTGCGTTGGCACATACACACACACAATCGCCCACATTTGTATTCCAACTTTCAGCTTTACCCACACAATCCTTGACCCAAGTGATCCATACTGTCTTATGCTCTTCTTCCATCTTTTACTCACAACTATACATACTCCTTCTTTTGCCCTCTTATTCTCACCTACTCCTGCACATATACCCCATCCATACTCCCATTCTCTCACACTTTCTCATCACCATTTTGTTTCAATTATTCCACATACATCCACTTTCGCACCCTCAAGCACCTGGACAATCTCTCTCTCTTTCACCTCATCATTCGCACCTCTTACATTCCATGTTGCCATTTTTTAATGTCAAATATTATTTTGAAGTCGCTTATGAGTATTGTAAATCTGGTCTTTTCTTCTTTCAAAATATGGGTTATGCCATCATAGGATGTCTCTATTTCTTCATCTGTGTTTTGAGAAGTGCGCACATATACTTGCATTACTTCCAGGGAATATCTTTTGCATAATTTAATTACAATCCATGCTACTATGTCAGACACACTGCTGAACTTAACAATGTTTTCTGCAAGTTTGATGTTAATTTGGAATCCTACCGTATCAACCCTTTAATTCTGATTTCCATTGTAGTAAAATAGGTGCTTTGCTGTCTTGGAGCTGATCGCACAGATTTATTAATATCGCAACTAATGTTTTTTTAATTCAGTCATTTAGGCTTCAAGTTTCTAATCTTTTGCGAGGTTTCTTACGTTGTACGTGTAGATTTTCATGTATTTCAGTTTGTTTATTGTGCTGGTCCCTGATTTACCGAGACAATGTCTACTCACATTCGGTGGCACACTGTGTATAAGCACAGGAGGCATTGCGGCTGGGCCTTTGGTAGACGATGATCCAACAGGAGCACGTGCAAAATCATTTCCAGTAGAATTAATGTTTGGTTGAGGGGATTGTGGCAGATAATTTTACCTGCCTGCCACATAGATTCTGGTGGGATGGAATTTTTGTGCCACATTATTCAGCATAATCGGCGGAGCCCTATATACCTCTAGGGCAGCGTTTCCCAACCTTGAGGACGCACCCACCTGGGGGGGC
Source organism: Coenobita brevimanus (assembly GCF_032717465.1). Lineage (NCBI taxonomy): Eukaryota > Metazoa > Arthropoda > Malacostraca > Decapoda > Coenobitidae > Coenobita > Coenobita brevimanus. Next base: position 14,160,639 of record NC_136987.1, on the reverse strand, counting down.
GTTTGAGATTGGTAGGGGGAGGGGGCGTGGGGTAATCGAAGTTCAACATAGGGCTAATCGATTCAAATGCATACAGGGTATTCCCAAAGATATGTATGAAGAAGAAACTTTGATGAGAAAACTTCACAACCCTCATTTCGAGCAACCATATGTAGTATTGCCACCTAGCATCTTAAGCATCCATATGGAACAGATAAAAAAATCGTTGTTTAGGCGTCAGAAGGGTGGGGGGGCATCATAAATACAGTCCTGACCAAAGGGGGGCGCAGTGCTGAAAAGATTAGGAACTCCTGCTCTAGGGGGTCCCATGGTCCTTGCTGTACACATATATCTATGAGGCGTTCTCCTATCCCCCACCCCGGGACACGCGTGGTAGCAGTGGGATCCTGCCTCTTGATATGTGTGTGTATGTATATCACGGAGTGCGGTAGCCACTCCGTTAGTAGGAGTGGAGTGAGGTTCAGAATGGTGTCCTGCACATAGGGTATAGGAGCATTCTCGCGAAAACGGTCACAAACCCAGTTCTAAGCCTGTGAACTAAAAGACCTTCAGTATTCAAGTGCAAAACTGCTCTCAAAATCTTGCTAACCTTCGTGAGAGTCGCAAAATCGAGCCGCAAAAATAGAATTTGTTCTTCCTTTCTTCTTCATCAGTCATAATTCCAAAACAAAAAGGCGTACCCGAGCTTGCTGTACACCAAAAATTTCCTTGTCAAATGTAGATGTTTCTTCTCACGTTTAGAAAAGCCTTTAGGCAACGGTTCACGAGTTACATCCTGAAACCGCATCGCAGTCACCCGTAAGTACGCCATTTTGCGCAATACTTTTTAGCTATAACTTGCCTACAGTTAAAGAACGTAAAGCAATTCCTTTCACGAGAAGGCACCCTCATTTTAGTCTTTCAGTATGCTATGCATGCAACAGTCCAAATCCAACACTTGCTTTATGCATAATTATACTTCCACAAATAAAACATTAACTAGAAAACAAAAAATTTCTTCTAAAATAATTCTTGTTAAGAAGTAGGAATGGCAAAAGTGCTGAGGTAAGAGATGAAAAAAGCACAGAAACAAGAGAGCATTCAGGATGGGAGGAGATCTGGAGACCTATACCCATTACTACATTCCACCAGCACTACTGTAGTCTGTGGCTAACGTGTGGTATATAGTAATGGGTATAGGTCTCCAAATTTCCTCCCATCCTGTATGCTCTCTTGTTTCTGTGCTTTATTCACCTCTTGTCTCAGTAATTTTGTCCTTTCCAGATTTGGAGACCTATACCCTCCATGCCTCACCTTAGCCACAAACATGGATTTGTAGGTGGTGGAATGCTCTTGTTTCTGTGCTTCTTTTCATCTCCTATCTGTGCACTTTTGCAGTTCTTACTTCTTAACAATCATTTTATAAGAATTTTTTTTCTTCTAATGTATCTATCTATCTGTTCTATCTTTCTATCTATATCTACATCTATCAGTCTATCGTCTACCTATCTATGTACCGTCCTGTAAATATATATATATATATATATATATATATATATATATATATATATATATATATATATATATATATATTGTTACATAGCCTATGATTTCATCATCCTTTGTGTAATTTTAACGCACAATATGCTGCATGTTTGATCACGAGCGTGTTCTGCCTCAGTCCCCCCCTTCTACCCTTATAGTAGAGTAAGTCGTTCTTTCTGTTGTTCAGAGCGGGATTGTCAACTCTTTGTCCCCATGGCTTCATTTGCGCGTCCTTCTTAAAAGTTGTATCAAGCTCTGCTCAGTCTCTGCATCATTGCCACTTAGATCTGCTCCTCATTTTGTTCACATCTCTGTCCTCCCCTGTACAGTTATTATTGAGTGCTCAGGAAGTCTCCAACCATCTAGCAGCTGTGTAATTTGAGTATAAGTGTTGTTGCATTTTGTTCTTGTACTGTATAGCATAAGTTTAATTTGTAGGCCTAGTGAAGTTTTTGTAATTCATGTAAGGTTCTTATTGTCAGCCATCATTAATAATAGTTTGTATCTGTAATAATTTATCCTGCATTAACTGAGCATTACCCAGTGTATCTCATTTTAACAGGGCTGACTTAGATAAATTTACTCATGCTAATTTCGTGTTAATAGAGGCTATTGCAGTTAACCATATATTTAACCTGTTTTTTGCCATTACATTATCCTTATGAGTCCTGAATGTTTTGTTGTTAGTTTGAGCATTAAACTTTAACTTGTAATTTTACCTAACTCTTTTATTTTGAACCTGGACCTTTACGGGACAGTAGTGATTATTAGTATTCTCACTTAAAGTGTACATTATCTTTCTCTGTTCCGTAACATAAATTTGGCGACCTCTTATCAGGATATTCAGGATATTATCATAAGGATATTGCTTGATATTTTGTGACTGTGATTTATTCATGATGTCTACTATTACTACACTTGATGAAGCCAAAGATTTTTTGTCAAATGTGCAAACAGTGTGTGATGTAGAAAACAGAACAAAAATGAACTTAAGCTTGTTGCTCAACAATTGGGAATTGCTGTTCGCTCTCATCATTCTAAAGATCAAATTGTTGACATGATTAATGAAAGCTTGTTTAATGTAACTCCTCCAAATGAGCGAACGCAGATTGAATTAGCTAAGTTACAGCTAGCCCTGCAGGAGGCTCAGGCAGAGGAGGCGGATTCTCGTGTTAAGGAGGCTGAATTTCAAGCAAATGCTAAGGAGGCTGAATCTCAGGCTCGGATTCAGGAGGCACAGATACAGGCTCAGGCACAAATTGAACTAGCTAGGATTCAGGCAGACCATGAGTATCGGATGAAACAAGGTGGAACTGGATCATCTAGCTCTGATGATTTTGATGTGGCTAAAAATGTTCGACTTGTCCCTCCTTTTAATGAATCTGATTTAACAAAGTATTTTCAGTTGTTTGAGAGGGTAGCTACAGGTTTTAATTGGCCCAAAAAGTATTGGCCAGTACTCCTTCAAACTGTTCTCACCGGTAAAGCTCAAGTAACTTATGCATCTTTGCCTCAGAATCAATCTGATAATTATGATGTAGTTAAGAGCTTGATTCTTAAGGCCTATGAGCTTGCTCCTGAAGCCTATAGAGTAAAATTTAGGACAACTTACAAGCTAGATAAGCAATCCCATGTTGAGTATGCAAAAATCAAAGAAGATCTGTTAGAGCAGTGGTTAAATTCTAAGAATGTGGATTCTGATTTTGGTAAATTTAAGCAGATGATTTTGCTGGAGGACTTCAAAAGGTGTATAAATAAAGATGTAAGCCTATATCTTGATGAGAGAAGAATAGATAATTTGTCTGATGCTGCAGTTTTAGCTGATGAATATGTTCTCACTCACAAGAGATATTCTAGAGAAAAAGGGAAAGCTGAGAGTAAGTACGTTGCCTCTACTCAGAGTACAGGTAACAGGAAAGAGAATGAAGATGATGTTTCTCAGGAAGTAAATACCAGCTTCACCTCTAGATTTCAGAAAAGTAAATGTACTTATTGTAGTAAGCTTGGTCATACTACGGAGAGATGTTTTAGGAGACAGCGTGATGTGAACAAAAAGGAGTCTTTAAATATTCAGTCAATTGGTCTAGTGTCCACCCTTGAGAGTTCCCAGAATTCTTTAACTGAGTTAACTGAACCTGCTTTGAGGGGTAACTTAAATTCTCATGATGGAGCTCCTCTTTTGAGCAGTAACGTGGGTGACACTCTCAAGAGTTCATGTGCTAATTTCCTGTCTGATGGTTTTGTCAGTCCTCTGGACAGTAATGACAGGAAATCAGTTAAAATATATCGTGACACAGGTGCTTGCCAATCCCTTATGCTGACCAGTGTTCTAGGCTCTAATGTTAATTCCTCTGATGAAACTGTAATCTTACAAGGTGTAGGGAATAATTACTTCTCTGTCCCTCTGTGCGGAGTGAATTTAGAGTCTGGTTTTGTTAATGGTTCCGTTATGGTTGGGTTGGTTGAGACACTCCCAATGTCAGGTGTAACTTTCTTACTTGGAAATGATATTGGTGGAAGTCAAGTGTGTCCAGCTCCTCAGTTGTCTAGTGAGCCAGTGGCTGCGTCCCAGGATTGTGATGTCCCTGATGTGTTCTCTGCATGTGCTGTCACTAGGGCTAAGTCTAAAGTTACTGGTGATTTAGAGGATAATGATGAGGATGATGTTATCCTAGCTGACACTTTTCTTGCTAATTTGGACCACTCACCAGATGAGGCAGTACCCCGTAGTGTTGATAATTTGTCTCGTCAAGAGTTGGTTGAGTTGCAGGTTGCTGACCCTGAGTTGAAAGGTCTAGCTAACTCTGCTTACAGTGAAGAAGAGTCAGCCGGTGCTTCTACTTGTTATTATGTAAAGTCAGGAGTACTTATGAGGAAGTGGAGACCCCCAACAGCATCAGCCGACTGTGAATGGGAGGTTGTACATCAAGTTGTCATCCCTCGTGTTTGTAGGCAGGATATCATTAGAGTGGCTCATGATTCCAGTTTGGCAGGACACTTTGGAGTGAGGAAGACTGTGGCATGCATTTTGAAACACTTCTACTGGCCAGGTATCTTCAGGGATGTTTCCTGGTATTGTAAGTCTTGTCACACCTGTCAAGTTGTGGGGAAGTGTAATCAGACAGAAAAGGTTGCACCTCTAGTTCCCATTCCTCCTTTTGAGGCGCCATTCACCCGTGTGTTGGTGGATATTGTGGGCCCTCTTCCTAAGACTTCTTCAGGATTTTCTTATGTGTTGACCCTGATTGATATGGCTACTCGTTATCCTGAAGCCATTCCACTTAGAAATATCTCAGCAAAGAACGTGGTTAAGGAAATGCTGAGGTTCTTCACAAAGTTTGGTCTGCCCAAGGAGGTACAGTCAGACCGGGGAAGTAATTTCATGTCAAATGTTTTCAAGCAGTCTCTGAAAGAGTTGGGCATCACCCAGATCACGTCTTCAGCTTACCATCCTCAGACCCAAGGAGCGTTGGAGAGATATCATCAAACACTCAAATCGATGCTCAGGAAATACTGTTTGGAACATCAGAAAGACTGGGATAAAGGTCTTCCATTCGTTGTGTTTGCCGCAAGAGAATCTCCAAATGAATCACTGGGCTTCTCACCTTTTGAACTACTGTTTGGCCATGAAGTAAGAGGACCCCTTAAGCTACTCAAGGAATGCTGGCTGTCGGAGGAAGATGACATCAACCTGCTGGAGTATGTGATGAAGTTCAAAGAACAGCTGTCCACTGCTTTACAACTGGCGAGAGAGAATTTAGGAGCTGCTCAGGAGAAGATGAAGACTTGGTATGATAAGAAGTCCAGGTTACGCCACTTTCAGCCAGGAGATCAGGTTTTGATTCTGCTACCAGTTCATGGGCAACCTCTTCAAGCCAAGTTTAGTGGTCCTTATTTCGTGGAGAAGAAACTCAATGATGTCAGCTATGTCATCGCCACACCAGATTGTAGAGAGAACAAGCAACTATGTCACATCAACATGCTAAAGTTATATCACAGGCGGGACGAAAATAATCCAGTCTGCACTGTAGCTGTTCCACCCAAGTCTGCAAGTGAAGCTCTCCCATGCAGTATGAGTCTGAGTGATAGTTTGGGGAAGAATCCTGATATCATGAATGATCTCCAGACTAAGCTTTCTCATCTACCTCCCGAGGAAAGGCAGGAGTTTTTGGCATTACTGTAGGAGTACCCGCAAGTGTTCCATGCCACTCCAGGAAGAACCACTGTGTTGATGCATGATGTCGATGTTGGAGACGCAAAGCCAATTAAATTGCCTCCTTACCTTGTGAACCCAGTGAAAGTTCCTCTCATCCAGAAGGAGCTTGGCTACCTGTTGGACCACAAGATGATTGAGCCCTGTCAGAGCGAGTGGAGTTCTCCTGTCACTGTAGTCCCTAAGCCAGGCGGGTCACAGCGGCTTTGCATCGACTACAGACGTGTTAATCAGATAACCAAAACAGACACTTACCCTCTCCCTCGTGTGGAAGATTGCATAGACAAGATCGGAAAGGCTAGGTACATAAGTAAGTTTGATTTGTTAAAGGGATACTGGCAAGTACCTATGACTGGACGTGCTAGGAAGATTTCATGTTTTGTAACACTAGGAAAGACTTTTGCATGTTCTGTGATGCTGTATGGTATGAAGAGTGCACCAGCCACATTTCAGAGGCTCATGAATGTTGTAACAGAGGGTTTGGCAGGGTGTGTTGTTTATATTGATGATGTGTTAATCTTCAGTGACAACTGGAAAGATCACCTATGCCATGTCAGTAAATTTCTTGAGCGTTTGGTTCATGCTAATCTTGTAGCTAATTTATCAAAGTGTGAGTTTGGTCAAGCTAAAGTTCAGTACCTTGGGTATGTAATTGGTGATGGACATGTTGCACCACCAGGAGCTAAGGTTCAGGTTATAAGTGATCTTCCCAGACCTAAAAGTAGGAAAGAGCTACAAAGATTTTTGGGAATGGTAGGTTATTACAGGAGATTTGTTCTTAACTTTTTTATTCTTGTATCACCACTTACAGACCTACTGAAAAAGGGAGTTAAATTTGTCTGGACCGATAACTGTGAATCCTCTTTCAACAAGCTTAAAGCTATTCTATTAAGTCAGCCAGTGCTCGCTACTCCAAATTTTGCTAAGCCTTTTAAGATGGCTGTTGATGCAAGTGATACAGGAGCTGGGGCTGTTTTGCTGCAAGAGGATGATCAGGGTATTGAACACCCTGTATCTTATTACAGTAAGAAGTTCACTCCACCTCAAAAGAACTACTCAACTATTGAGAAAGAGCTTTTGGCCTTGATTTTGGGTTTACAGCATTTTTCATTTTATTTGTGTTCTGGTTTTGACCCCATAGTCATTTATGCCAATCATAACCCACTGAAATTCCTTAGTAAGTTTAAAGATAAAAATCAGAGATTGACAAGATGGAGTCTACTTCATCAGGAGTATTCATTAGACATACAACATGTCAAGGGGAAAGAAAATGTTATTGCAGATTGCTTATCTAGACTTTAGACAGATTGTTTTAGAGTAATAAGAAATTTCCTTTGTAAATTTCTTTTTCTTTGTGGGGAGGTGTTACATAGCCTATGATTTCATCATCCTTTGTGTAATTTTAACGCACAGTATGCTGCATGTTTGATCACGAGCGTGTTCTGCCTCAGTCCCCCCCTTCTACCGTTATAGTTGAGTAAGTCGTTCTTTCTGTTGTTCAGAGCGGGATTGTCAACTCTTTGTCCCCATGGCTTCATTTGCGCGTCCTTCTTAAAAGTTGTATCAAGCTCTGCTGGCCCCTATATAATGAGCTTAGTCTCTGCATCATTGCTACTTAGATCTGCTCCTCATTTTGTTCACATCTCTGTCCTCCCCTGTGCAGTTATTATTGAGTGCTCAGGAAGTCTCCAACCATCTAGCAGCTGTGTAATTTGAGTATAAGTGTTGTTGCATTTTGTTCTTGTACTGTATAGCATAAGTTTAATTTGTAGGCCTAGTGAAGTTTTTGTAATTCATGTAAGGTTCTTATTGTCAGCCATCATTGATAATAGTTTGTATCTGTAATAATTTATCTTGCATTAACTGAGCATTACCCAGTGTATCTCATTTTAACTGGGCTGACTTAGATAAATTTACTCATGCTAATTTCGTGTTAATAGAGGCTATTGCAGTTAACCATATATTTAACCTGTTTTTTGCCATTACATTATCCTTATGAGTCCTGAATGTTTTGTTGTTAGTTTGAGCATTAAACTTTAACTTGTAATTTTACCTAACTCTTTTATTTTGAACCTGGACCTTTACGGGACAGTAGTGATTATTAGTATTCTCACTTAAAGTGTACATTATCTTTCTCTGTTCCGTAACAATATATATATATATATATATATATATATATATATATATATATATATATATATATATATATATATATATATATATCATATACAATCCAAAATAATGTGGAGGAAGGAAGGCTACTGATCACTGCGTAGAGCAACATGTGCATAGATGCTGAGGTCACAAAGAGAGAATGGTATCAATCAATCAATCAATCATTTCCTGTGGCACCCTCGGGGATGCATAGGGCCTCGATGAACTCACACCACCACATCCTATCTTGTGCTAACTCCTCAAGATCTCCCCAACACTCATCTCCAGCTTCCCGTCTCATTGTCCTCACCCACGTCTCTTTTGGCCTTCCTCTACCTCTCCTACCAAGTGCCACCCACCCTGGTGTACCGCGTACTATTCCCTGTCTCCTATACACATGTCCTAGCCACTTCCATCGTGAGAACCTAACATATTCATCGACCGGCTGCACTCCCGTTATTTCTCTAATTCTACTATTTGGTATCCTTTCCCACCACTTAACTCCTAATATTCTTCTAAGTGCTTTGTTTTCAAACACCAAGAATTTATTTTCCATAGTCACTGTGCTGTACCAAGGCTCGTGTCCATAAATTAAGATACTCCTAACCATTACCTTATAAAGTTTGATTTTTGTATGCACAGAAAAATTATTATTATTCCAAATATTTTTAAGCATTCCCATTGCCTGATTAGCCTTCTTTAACCTTTCCTTGAATTCAAAGTTCAAAGAACCATCCTTGGCTAAATAAGTACCTAAATATTTAAACCTATCAACTTGCTTTACAACCATACCTCCAATTACACATTCCTGCGCATTTTCCATATTCATATTGATTATTTCAGTTTTTCCACAATTAATAACCAAACCCATCTTGCGACCTTCACTCACCAAACAGTCCAACACTATCTGCATCTCTTCTGGCCCATCACAAATCAAAACTATATCATCTGCATAATCTAAATCCAAAAGTTTCCTGTTCTCTCCCCAAAGTATACCTGCACCGGTTTCTGTTCCAACGCGTTTCATAATGTAATCAATGACCAATATAAATAGTAAAGGCGATAGAACACCACCTTGAATTACTCCGGACTTGACTTCAAACGAATCACTTCAAACCATCAACCATCACTTTACAAAATGTGTCCTCATGCATGTTCATAATGACCCTCACAAACTCCTCTGGTATTCCATAATGTCTCATGATCTTCCCCATAGTCTCTCTCGAAACACTATCAAAAGCCTTTTCAAAATCAACAAAACAAAGACTTAACGGTACTCTCATTTCATTAACTTGCTGCATCAAATGCCTTACTATAAAGATCTGATCATTGCAACCACGTCCCTTTCTAAAACCAGCCTGTTCATCCCTTAGAATACCCTCAACCACCGGCTCCAACCTATTTAACAACACTCTATTGAAAACTTTCAAGGCTATCGGTGACAAAGAGATTGCCCTCCAATTACCACATTCACTCAGGTCTCCCTTCTTCGGAACTTTAACAATTACACCATTCTTCCAAACTGATGGTAGTAACCCCGTCACCCATATCTTATTGAATAGCTTGGTCAAGATCATTATTAATCTATCCCCCTCCACTTTAAACATTTCCGGAAATAAACCATCCTCCCCTGGTGCCTTATTATTCTTTAACTGTTTTACTGCTTTCTCCACTTCTGCAAGCCTCAACTCTCCTGTTTCTATATTTAAATCTTCCTGAGCAGACGGTATATCCTCTTCTGGTGGTATTGGTCTATTAAGAACTGTCTCAAAATGCTCATTCCATCTATTTTTAATATCTCCATCTTTGGTCAATAAATTTCCTTCCCTGTCTCTAACTGGTATTTCCTTACGTTTACCTGCATTACCACTCAGTTCTCTAATTGATTCATATGCTATTCTTTGACTCTGTCCATCATTCTTGTTTATTAAGATTTCAGTCTCTGCAACCTTTTCATCCACACATCTTCTTTTATCTCTCCTAGCTAACCTTCTTACTTCTGAATTCAAACCCCAGTACGCAGCTCTTGCTAATTCAATCTCTCGTTCATCAACGCATTGCATCTCACTCCTCAATTTAGCCTCACCTCTCTTTTTTATCATATCCCACGTTTCCTCTGATATCCATTTCTTTCTCCTGAATCTATGTCTCCTTCCAATCGTACATTCAGCAGTCTCATGCAAAACTTTGTTCACATCCTACCACATCTCATCTACACTTCTCTCCCCCTCTTCCAACGTTTCCAACACCAAAAACCTATTTCTGCATTCTAATCTGAATTCCTCCTTTTCTTCTCCTTCCCTTCTAAGCTTAACAATATCGTATCTACCAACACCAAATTTTTCCTTCTTCTGATTTTTAAGTTTAAACCTTATTTTTGCAATGCTGAGTTGATGGTCACTACCAATATCCGCTCCCCGTTTAACATGAACATCTAGCAGAGAACTTCTATGCCTCTTACTGATAGCGATGTGATCAATCTGATTTTTATATTTTCCACACGGCGACACCAAAGTTGTCTTGTGTATATTGCAATGCTGAAAGAGTGTGCCCCCGATGACTAAGTCATTTGCTAGACAGAAGCTTCCAAACCTCACTCCGTTTTCACTCATCCAACTACCAATTCCCATCTTACCCATACATGCCTCAAATCCCTCATTTGAACAGCCCATTACTGCATTAAAGTCTCCAACGCAGATCAAAACATCATGTCTAGGTACCCTTCCTACTCCTTCTTGCAACTTTTCATAAAATGTGTTTTTCCTTTCATCGAGTGCATCATTAGTAGGTGCATAACACACAAACAGACTGATGTTGCCATGATTTGATTTAAACCGTGCGTAAAACAATCGCTCATCTATAGGATCCCACTCACATAAAGCCTTATTTGCCTTACAACCCAGCAACAATCCTACTCCCTGATAATGCATTCCGTCCTGTCGGCCAGATATCAATAAACGTATACCATCCTCCAAATCCAACTTATCGACTCCAGTTAATCTAGTTTCTGTCAGAGCACAAATATCAAGTCCGTAATTTTGAAAAACCTTCACTAACTCATCGATTTTACCGTCATGATTTAGCGTTCTCACATTCCAGTTACCAATTTTAATTGTATTTTTTGCATTAACAAAGGAATTAGATTGTAATTGAGGCAACCGTGAGATTCTTAGCACCCCCTGCCCATTTAAGGGCTGCACGGGACTGGGGGCCATTATTGTTCTTTCAGAGTCCATCAAGGTTTCTTTGGCTAACTTCCTGAACACCTCGCCATTGTGTTGCAGTCGCAGTAGGCAGCTAACTTGCCTGATTGCCCACACCCGAAAGACCCAGCTATGCTGTAGCCAATCACGTGCCGGCACGCTTCCTAGCCATTCCACTCTCAAGGAGTTCCTCTGCCTGAGAAAGCAACCACCCCCCTGCTCCCGAGGGCTTTTGATCTGTGTAGGTAGAGGGCGATCACTCCCTCACTAGCCATATACAGTGTATATACAGTGTATAGGCTACACTCACCACAAATGGTATACATAACTGTTTAATCTGTTCAGCTTAACTTGCTGCAGGTTTCTGTGTTTCTGCAGCTTATTTCAATGCGCGATAGGGCAAACGAATTTTGCGGCTCGACAACGTCAGTATTCGAATCCTGGTGGGGGTAGGTAACACCTGTCCACTCTGGTGTTTGTACATACATCGTTTATACATTCGGGGGTAAAATGAGTATCGAGGGTAACCCCTAAGGTATGATACTGTGGCAACCTGGATGATGTTGTGGTCTTGTATTCAAGGATCGTAGGTAAATAAGCCAGCCAGGCTCAAAGGCTTATCATATGGAGATGAGCACTGCAGGTAAGTGCCTCAAGGAGTCTGTTTCCATATTTACCTTTACATTCTTTCCATTGCATTGTTCTCGTGACTGACAACATTTCCTACTATAACTCTCTTGTTTTTTTTCAGTGTACGCAAACGCACACTTTACCACTGTACCACAGAGGCTTCATATATATATATATATATATATATATATATATATATATATATATATATATATATATATATATATATATATATATATATATATATATATATATATATATATATATATATATATATATATATATATATATATATATATAAAGCCTCTGTGGTACAGTGGTAAAGTGTGCGTTTGCGTACACTGAAAAACGAGGGTTCGCGCCTCGCCAGGGTTATAAACTTTGGGAGCGTTGTTCAGGCCACGTACTACATTGGCGGGCACAAGGGATGCTGTGGTTGAACAAGTGTCGCATACTATAAAGTATGCTTGCACCCAGTCGGCTTCCGTGGGCCGATTACACTTGGTTCACAGACTACACTCACATCCAAAGCCACTCGAACACTACAATTACACTTATAAGCACATCTCACCCTACATACAATCTCTACCACACAGCCTAAGCCACTTGGTAGAGATACACTGGCTGTATCGTCCCTACTTCGGTCGGGATAGGTCGGTCCTGCAGTGGATACTCAAACGGCTAATGAGATTATATATATATATATATATATATATATATATATATATATATATATATATATATATATATATATATATATATATATATAAAACTGGCGGGGTATAACGTAGTGAATATGAGTGTGTATGAAGGTAAATGTAAAAGACCAAGATAAATGGAGTTTGTAATAACTGAGTGCCTGGGAGTGCGAGGTATGGTCCAGGAGGAAACAAAGGAAGTCAACTGATTATAGATACATTTCGATGGACGAAGTATGCAGCAACAAAAGTTTGCTTACTATTCCACTGTGTCTGCTTCACACTTTGAGTCTGTCCTTCCTGGCGCATGATATCAATGGGAATCATCTATGGGCAGAGAGACATGTCAATCCTATCTCATCTTCTCATTATTAGCCATGGGTGAAAATTGGAATGGGTGAAACATCGGGAGAAGTCTTAATTCCCACTGCACAGTTGTAGCCAAAATCTTTTTACATGTTGAAGATCTAAATCAGTGAATCTAGAAACTATCCCTTCCAACAAATTTGTATTACCATCGTAGTTAGTTCAGCTGTCTCATTAGTTCTAACAAAGTTTCTAGGCAGGGTAGAAGAATATTGATATTAAGCGATATGAAACGAACTGCATTTTCCCCCATATGACACGGTGACGTCTTTTTTGTTTTAATATTGCAGTCCCCAAATACTTTTGTTGAGCATGAGGAAGATAGATGAAAATGAAAGAGTTATCAACTCCTTGATTATATGAAGTAAATCCCAAGATTAAGTGATTCCCAGGAGGTAGAAAGATTACACTATCTTATGGCGTCATGGCGAACAAAGGGTTAAGCTGCAAGGCTGCTGAATGGCTTTATCCTACTAGTGCATAGAGCTCTTTATCGGAAGAAGCCATTAAAGATTGGTAGTTTGTCTTCTGGTGTGGAAATGAAATTTCGAAGGTTTGAATGGTGAATGAACGATGGTGCCACATTTTGCTGATCACTCTAATGGTACATAGACTGGGATGGTGTATGGGAGTAAAATGGCTGAGGAGAGACGGGAAGAACGGGAAAGAAGATAGAGAAAAAAAAGAATCCCGGAAGTGAATAGCTTATCATATCTCAATATATCTCATTCATACTCTCTTGCATTTTGATGTATTGTTCTGTCTTATTCCGTCATTATATGATTTTAATCAGCTACAGGAAAACTTCGGTTCATGACAGAGTGTAGCATATTTTAAAGTGTTCCATTTGGCCCGTTTGTACTAGTTTTATTTTACTAATTGTAAAGGCAGACGATTATAGGTCAGCTACACCCCTAGGATGTAGCATCGGTTCAGTTACTCGTCAAGAACATATATTATGACAATAATACAATATCCATCATTGTGATGTGATTTCCCTCTCTTTAACTCCAGTTTGCTCCTGTTTCATCTGTTGGTTGCTCTTTTTCCCCATTGCTACGAACATGTTTTTATTTTTTACCTGTTTTTCCAGAGAGAGGGAAAAAGATGCTTAGCTTAGAAGAAACTCTTCGATGTGCAGAGGTTAGATACAGCTTTCTTTATGACTCAGTCACTGCTGTATGTCTCCCTGAAGCTGAATAAAATAACCAGGATGTAGCAAGAATAAACAAAATTAAGGCTTAACTGAGGAAGTAAAGGAGCGTTGTGTTGTGTTGATGTGGATGTGAGTGAAAGTATTTAAAGAAATACTTAAAGATAGTTTGGCCATGTAGAGAGGCTGGAGAATGAGACTGACTAGAAGAGTGTATGTGAGTGACGTGGAGGGGGGAGGCCAAGGATGAGATGGGTGAGGAGAGATATGAGGGAGGGGGTATGAGCTGGAAGGACAGCAAAATGGCAGAGGACAGAGAGACTTGGAGGCAATTTGTCTGTGGCCACCCTTTACGAGATTAAGGCGTCTGGCAATATACAGACAGATAGACAGAAGGCGTCCTTAAGGGTACTGCCGGGTGAATAAGGAACAGTGTAAAACAAACAATGTACAAGAGTACAACCGACGCGAGAATAAAATTCATGTTCTTCCAGGTTCGAGCTGAACGCGCAAACTAGCCCCACTGGCTCCCCCACAGGGCAAAGCTGGAGGTGAGGGAGGCTGGAAGGGGGAGGAGAGGCGGAGGGAGAGAAGGCGGACGGATAGGTGGGGCGGCTAATAGGGGTTAGGAAGATGTGGTGGTGGGGAGGAATATGTGGGGAGGCTAGTAGGGTTCAGGATGATGTGGTAGTGGAGAGGGAGAGTTGGTGATGCTGTCAGGGGTAAGACCATGTGGCAGGGGGGGAGGGAGAGGTTGAGTGATGAATGAGAGGAGAAATGCCAAGGAGGAAGACAAATGGAAACAGAAGCCAATAATGTAAATGCGAAACAGCAATGGCTTGGGCTGGCTACAGACCACGCACTGGCTACATTGAAATTCATCTCCTTTAAAATACGACCCCAAACCTCACCAAGGTTTGATTTTTATTCTTTCCAGTACAGTGCAATTTCCTATAGTGAACACAGCAGACACTATAAATATTTTCTGTTCTTAAGACACATTTAATAATGGGAGGAGACGGTGACGTGTGAGTTAACGCATACAGCTAGCAACTGACAGAACTCAATTTCGATTACTAAGCCCGTCAATCTCTTGGACAAAATCTGTTTCCTCAGTCCATGTTCACCCAGCCGTGCATCTAGGGACCGTACGTAACTTTTACTAATGCAGGTTGTGTTCCTGGGAAGATAGGACGTGGCAAAAAAGAGCATTAGCTCGTCTGTCCTAATGATATGTGTGCAGTCGATAAGAATTAATATTTGAATTTCTTCTCTATGTAAATGACCATGTCGGGTACAACAAGTGTATTTCTATTCTCGTACTGAGGTTATGACATCCAAACACTTCCTTGCTCCTGTGACGGTAATATAATGCAAGAGTTTTTCCGGGCATGAAAGGGATAGTGGTAAAAGTATAAATGCTCAGACTTGTGGAACTCACTCTCAGTTCAATAAAGTCGTCTGGTCTTAGCGTGGTTGAAACCAAGAGAGTTAAATAGATGTTTGACGTATAGGTTAAGAGTCTGTCATACAATAAAAAAGTATGCGTTTTCTTAAAATTTCTTTTCCAAATTTTTGAAATTCATATATACTGATATTCTTTTCTGTTCAAGTAATGACACTGTACTACTGTATGATAAAGACTTTTGGCTCACTGTCAGCTGAATACATAACTCTAGCGTCAGCTGGAATAAAATACTCGGGTTATTCTGATGAGTAGAGGGTTCATTATACCAGTAGTAACATTTTCAGTGTCTAATGACTCCTCTTGACACAGGAGGTGGGATCAGAAAGACAGGCAAAATATAGGTGGTACAGATGTATGGTCAGAGGAATTACACACGAAAATGAAAGTTGAAGTGGAGGAATGTGTGTCGCCCGGGGAAAACGGAGGATGTAAAAGTTTAGCACGGTGGAATGTAGATGCGAGGAAAACGTAAATGCAAGAAAAATATCATATACAGGTGGGTGAAATAAGATTACATCATCAGGAGAGAGAGAGAAAGAGAGAGAGAGAGAGAGAGAGAGAGAGAGAGAGAGAGAGAGAGACTGTTGAGAAAAAAAAAATGTTCATGGTAGAAGCGGGGGGAATATCAGGATATTAGGAATCAAGAGATACCAGATAATTTTTCCTATCATTCAGTCCCTTGTTTCCTTATCAGCAGCGTTGGGGCGTGGGGCCGGTGTCATATGCACGGAGTGACTTTATGCAGGAAGTTACCGTTCCCGTCTCTATTCAGCCTAAATTAATCTTACCTAACCAAACCTACACTGACCTAACCTAACCTTAACCTAGATCAACCTAACATAAATAAACCTAAATTAAACTAACCTTACTTCATGAAATGACTGATTTCACAGCCTGCCTGTAACATACAAATGTATATTTATTCATATATATTCATATATCGACCTATAGTTACATATGGGTCGATAAGATATACAAGTATCTCCATGACACATATATTTCATAAAATGTTGTTGATAAATAACTTGCGATAACATGCAGATACTCTCAGCACAGGCACTCGGCGCATGCGCACTTAGTGGAATGGTAACTTCCTGCATAAAGTCAGTTCGTGCATACGACACCGGGCTACTTAGTCCAGACATTTGATGTGAGAGCGATCATTTGCTATTCTTTCAGTGGTAGTGTATTATGAAAACAATAAACCCATCCGTCCCAGGGATATAATATTGGCTAAATCCGGTCGAGTGCTTTAACATAGTAAACCGACAGACGTTTATGTTGTTATATAGCCACCATCGCTATAATAAACCATTTAGCTTGCTCATAGTGTAGAGACACTGGGAAATTGCACTGCATCAAGTGAGTGGATAGTGATCACTCCACCTACAGTTATTACAGAACAAACGGGCTCATCGACCGTGTGACAGAGGGGGTTAAAGAAATAGGAGTGATGAGCAAAGGAATGGATGGGATTGGTAGAAAATTTGTTGGGTGTTCAGGCAGGGGAAGGAAAGTAAACACCGTGAAAATGGCTATTGTAGGATTATAAAATTGAGTGCAGTGAAGGTATATTTCCAAACACCCTACATAAATGAAAATGTCAGATGAGGTAAAGAAACAGGCGTGGGGACAAAGAAATGGGTGCAGTAAGCTGGAATCATGGTGCGGAGTGGAGAGTCCAGGAAAGAACACCCATTAAAATCGGAAGCTGTTGGATTAATGGTTTGAGTGTAATGACGGTGTGTTTTAAAGTTTTCACCAACAAGTATGAGATAAGATTGTGTTGATCTGTCATACTTGGAGCCTCGCGATGCAGTGAATAATGATAATACTAAGGTGGTGAGCGAATCAGTATAGTACGTGTGAGCTGGAGAAATTCTTTGGATGATTTCTAGATTTAAATATTTTTTGACAGTGAGATAAGGGCTGTAATTATACTTTCAAGGAGAGCGGAAGTGTAAAAAATTAAAAGCCTCAGGAAGTGCTCAGAGCTCTGAAGTAGGTGGAACTGGTGAGGGCTCCCAGAGCAGATGGAATATGTGGTGTTATGCTCGAGTATGGGACAAATGCTTGTACTGGTGAGTGGATATCAGCATCATTTGGGACTGCATCGATGTAGGGATGGGTTTTGTATGATATGATGGCATTCAGGGGTAAAGGTAAGTAGGCTCCTGTAACCCACGCTCAGCTATTTTTTTTTTTTTTTTTTTTTTTTTTTTTACGTTAGGTGAAAGATTTAAGTCGATCATGGTAGGGTTAATGGTGAATACTCTCAGGCTACTGAGACTAATTCTCAGCGTATCCCTATGTTAGAGTTCTGGGGAAATTTGGGCACCTCCACTAGTATATTTTTTACAAATGATCAGTTGATATTCCTGACTTGTCCAGTACTTTCCAGAACTTTTGAGGGGAGGAAGGGGCTTCCGAGGTTGTTGATAAAGTAGCACAATCGTGTTCCAGTTTTTGAAGAGAGCTGCTTTTTTTCTTCCTTTGGTGTGAAGTCACTCCACGTGATCTGAACACATAGCATCTCTAATTTTAACTACAGTAAAAGTTGATTGCATATTGTTTTTGTAAATTTATCTTATCATGATTCCGATATAATCATTTAATCAAGAGTCCTATACGCCATTGCCTAGTAAAGAAGCTTTGGAATAAAAGAAAAATTATGACAGAATTACGTTTCTTACACAAAAGTAAATTAGCATCAGCTACAGTGAAGTAATTTTCTTTATTAGAGAGTGGAGAAATACGCCGAAGCAGCTGTAGTTATTATAATTTACAGATCAATATGTGATTTTTCTCTGTTGCGGTATCCCATCACCCTGAGGTATCAACGATGTGACACTCCACCAGGGACTAACATAGGGTTAATAATCTCGCCTGATGTTAGCTGGAATGAAATACTAGAAAAGGCGCGGAGATGAAGATGCAGGAGTGGGAGCTGAAGAATTATTATTCCTCTCATACTGATGGGAAATAGGCCCGCATGACAGGACAGAGCTGGGATGAAGACATGCCACACAGCTTTCTTGGCGATGCACAGGAAGAATTTCAGAGAAGAAAAAGTGTGCACCTAAATCTGCCGGAATAAGTTTGAAGGCTGTTTTAAGAATAATAGGAATCTGTCTGCAGCATTTGCGAAGCTAGAGAAAGGTTGAAAGGTTGTGACAATATAAGCAGACATGATTTGTGGAAGGTGCTTAGAATATGTGAAATGGAGAACAGGACCCTGGGAAACATATTATGACAGGACAAATTGTTTTAAGAGTGGCTAGACAATTTAGCAAGTAGTTTGATCAAAGAGTAAGTGTGAGAACAGTGTGTGTGATGTCTTCCTGGCTGCCTAACTCCTTCAGTGCAGTGAAGTCTTGTTTGGTCTTACTCCTATCATCTCCAGACGAATTCACACAGGAGAGACCATTTGCGGTGGAAGGTTAATGAAGGGTACAGTGAATCTGTTCTGTGTGAAGAAATCTTTCCCAACTACTGTAAAAACGAATAGTGGTAAAAGTAAACGCTGTGTAAAAGAAAACGTACACAAAAATTTAGTATTACAGGGAAAGAACAATGGATGTCGAAGAAAGTATAAGGACTCTCATGGCTTTAACATTTTTTTTTTTATGTGATGTTAAAGATAATGGGTAACAAGAGCCTGGGGGTTAATTCTACAGTGTCGTTATATAATTTGTTCTTGCTTCCAGGAGATCATTTTATTCTGATTAGCAGCGACCTCCCGGAGTGAATCTATGACTGAAAGCTGTATATTACCTTTCGCATCGAAATATCTCTCCGACACTGAATATACTACGCTGGCTGTAGCAAGAGTAGAACATGAGACTATATCGTCTTCAATGGGTTAAAGAAACGACCTAAAGAAAACCATTAAGTCTCTTAGTTTTGTGTGATTCGATAATTGGTGAGTGAATGACGAATGATGATTATTTTCGGTAGCATTTCTTTGGCAAATGAACGCGAGGTGGATTATCTCTGTTACAAGTTTTTGTTAAGAAGAAACACAAGCAACATGGGAAAAAAATCTTATTACGTTACCCATTTTAATAGTGTCGTGTTTGTTTCATTTTATTACCTCAGCCACAGTGTTTTATGCTTTTGTCTGTTTCCTTGTTTTTCTGTTAGTGACGTTTAAAAAAATCAATTGAAATAAGAAAAAAAAGAATAATGATTGGGGACTATCAGAGAGGCAGGTGGTTAAAGCTTGGGCGGAAGAAGTCAAAAGGGCTAGGCCGCTGGGTCAAATTGGGCGTGATGCGTACTGCCTTGGCTGAGGTACGCAATCTTCGAGATGTCCTATCATTACTACTTTGAGGAGATTTTATTCGGTTCTATAGAGATGTTCGAAATGCAGGGCATTATAGCCTTTACCGACCCCTTTCCTAAAACACATCTGCTACAGGATGAATAATATCTAGTCGACGTAAAAAAAAAAAAGATGCTAACATGGCTGCAAAATAGAGGTTTATACCCTCTAATATTTAATAGACACTTTTCCAAAGTATATAGTACACAGGAGAAATTGAAAAACATTTTAACGATTGATTCCCTGGATAACTTTGGTTTTAACAGGAAGAACAAAAAATAAAGACAATTTTTGCACTCTCGTTTCCCGCTCCTCCCTAAAAATTAAAATACATGAATGAATGAATAGTGGTAGGTCGGAGCAAGTGGTAGGTGGGGTCAAGAGGTAAGTGGGGGCACTCACCATCCACTCACTCGATGTAGTGCTGCTCTCGGGTGCCTGCCCTTTCCTCTCTTCCTTCCTTTTTTCCTTCCTTTCTATTCTGGATTTCTTACTCTCTTTCTTTCTTTCTCTCTTTCTTTCTTTCCTCTTCCTTCTGTCAACGGGTGACTCCACACTGAGTGACAAGCCAAATGGTTTCCTGCACACCAGGAAACCATTTATTACGCTGGATGGTACCACATAACCAGATTATGGCGCCTGTTGGTTTAGTGGGTAATTAAGGTGCTCCAATCGGATTGAGCCTGTACAGGTTTATATTCAAGGGATGGTTGGGGTTTATTGCTCACGTAATACCATTCAGGGATGAGTGAGGCTGGTCACTCTCATCTTAAATGTCAGGACCAACTTCCTTAGCCCTGGGGTCTTATGCTCCTCATGGGGCAGCACAGGATTAGAAGATGAATGAATGATGAATGAATGAATGAATGGATGGACGAATGAATGAGTGAATAAATAAATAAATAGATAAATTTCAAGATACTTTTCGTTTCGTAACATTTTTTTGCCGGCGGAGCAAAAGAGATGGATAGACTCTGCACCATCTTTTGTTCTTACTGAGAAACCTACTGTGATCACATCTCTATATTTGTGAATCTGCCCTGAGTGTCCCAGCCATTCACCACAAAGTCAAACTCTTACATTTTGACATAAATACTTGTGCACATTATATTAACTAACTGAATCACTCTATTATTAATAATTTTGTTTAAGCGTTCTTTTTTTAATACCTGACGAATATAATCTGAACCCGGATTCACGAAAAAAAAAAAAAAAAAACGGCCAGTTCCATGTTAAAACGTAATTTTTCGTTTTTCCTTTCTTCCTTGATTTCCTGTTTTGCAGGAAGAACACGAAGGATGAGATGCTTCTGTTCTCTCCGTTTATTGTCTTTCCTCCTAAAAAAAACTATGATATAATCTTCCTCTTGCTACCAATATTTGTTTTTGCAGAAAGAAGGAGGCGAGAGAAATACTACAATCTCCTTGTTCTTTCTGCGAAAAAAAAAAAAAAAAAAAAAAAGAGAAAAAAAGCCTGGTATACGAGATTTATTTGTTGGTAAATCCTGGCCTTGGTCTTTGCTGGACTAAGTTCAATAATTCTTCGCTACTGGCTGTAACCTTTCTGCTGCGGCGCACTTATCTAAGCTGAATATAAGCTGGCTACCTAAGTTGGAACAAAGGACAAAGTTTGCACATCCCCACCAGAAGGTGGAATTAGTACGAACTTTTACTTCCAAAATTGTCTGACCATAAACTTTGTTCAGTGGTTGACTTTATGGCTCCTGCAATCATGATTTTATTGTGCGACGAGCAAAGTAGCTGAAGTTTCAGTATATATTGGTCTTAAAGCTACAGTATGGCCTTTAGAAATTTTCCAAAGCAATATATTATCGCTTAATGCTCTTCTAGCGAACAAACCGCCTTATCACAGTGTTTTGTAAGGTATAGCTACACCAGCCAATGTTTTTCGATGTGGGGGCATCTCTAACAACATGGGTATCCATTTTCCACTCATAACGATCTTCATTAAACATTAAAAATGGTAAGAGGCTTCCTTTGTGTGTGTGTGTGTGTGTGTGTGTGTGTGTGAGAGAGAGAGAGCGATCATTCCTGCCGGGCAGTTTTTCAAACACACACAACCATTTTCCAGCAAGTACCACACTCACTGCACATTCAGATGATAACCGAATGGCCTTCTTTAGACATTACGTGTTTTACTGATCATTAAGGATGCAAATCTGACCCCTCTTGGGCGATATTGTTTCTTAATTCGTGTATTTAGTTTTCCACTCTACATCAAGCCAGCACTGTGAGGAAAAAAAGTTGCCATGAACTGTAAAGCAGAATCAGCAGCGTAATCTCTTAGGCACAAAGTCAACCTTCTGCATTCTTAATTACCCGGGGAGAGAGAGAGAGAGAGAGAGAGAGAGAGAGAGGGGGGAGGTCAGGCCCACTGTAGGGCACTAATCCCTTTAAATTAA
This sequence comes from Coenobita brevimanus, assembly GCF_032717465.1. NCBI lineage: Eukaryota > Metazoa > Arthropoda > Malacostraca > Decapoda > Coenobitidae > Coenobita > Coenobita brevimanus. The sequence continues at coordinate 14,138,484 of NC_136987.1, read as the reverse complement.
AAGAGCAAATTTTTACAGAATATTAATTTTGATTTTTCCTGACAGTTTTATTCATAATATTATAGACATTTCTAACCACTTTACCCTTGTGGACTATTACAGTGCTGAATAATATTATCTGACAGTAACATGTACTGAGTGAACAGAAAAAAAAAAACTTTTTATTAGGATTTTCTGAAAGAAGGTGCAATCCAATACTTTACGTTAATGATGTGCAGGCCGTACAATTAATATATATATATATATATATATATATATATATATATATATATATATATATATATATATATATATATATATATATATATATATATATATATATATATATATATATATATATATATATATATATATATATATATATATATATATATATATATATATATATATTTTTTATTAGGATACTTCATGAGTTAGCATTGTCGTTAGCTGGGGGAAATTCTTAACACTTCCCGATCTGTTTTCTCGTTGTCTGTGATACTACAATAACATTCGGTATTACACAGTAACACTTTACGTTTTTACCGATACCCACAATGCCAATATCAAAAGGAAAATTATTGTGTAGCAACCTTGTGTATAATTACCGACAGTAACCGTCTGTATAATTTCCCATGCAAACCATGTCAATACAAACAAGATTTAAATAGCACACAAGACAATACAAGAACCTGTTGTCCAAAATAAGTAGTTAACCACGAGGAGCCACGAAGTCTGCTATACCGACGTAGGCGTATTAATCTTTGTTTGTTTGTTTGTTTTCTTAACTCCAGACAGCTGTATTCACCACTGGAACGGTTTATCGTTCTGATTGGATTAGGAATTCCAGTAGGGTCACGCCTATTTTAGTTTTATTCTACCTACCTCCAGACACTTTTACTCAGCTGAGATAAACTATATGAAAGGGTTACAGATGGAAATTACACACAAGCTAATAGTGTCATGTAGTGACAGGTGAGGTAAAGAATAGTATGGGACTATTTTTATTTGTCTTGGAAATATTAACAAGTCTCTCACACGGACGAGTATAAGTCCCGGGTAGCTACCTCCCTGTCTCGCTATCTGTCTCTTTCTCTCAAATTGCCAAGCCCTTCTCCCGTCACCTGTCTCCTCTGAGGCCTGTCTACTTCTCTCTTGCCTCTTCTGTGGCTAATCTCCGTCTGAGCTCTCTTTCCTAAATTCTGGTGTAGCAGGGGTGTGTCACGTGTGTTCCTCGTGGATGGAAAGTTCACGCAGCCTGTGTGTAAGCATGTGGGTATGTGTGTATATGGACACTAGACGCTGTCTCAAGCATTCCTCGCGTCAGAGTGTGTAAGCATGTTTAGCACTGCTCGATTCTCGCAGACACAACACCTCTCATCATCTGACTCCCTGCTTCTATCTATCTATTTATCTATCTATCTATATAATATGTAGTCTTTACCACACTGCTCGGTCGCGCGAAAATGGCGTACCATCGACATTTAATAGTCATAACATATTAATACATATTATATATACATTATAATGAACTTATAAGCTAATTAAGTAAAATACATAATAATGTAAAAGTAACATAATTGTATGAATATGTGTATACATATAATATTCATAGTAAATAGTGATTATTCAGTAATATTATATTTTAAACAAGTTGTATACATATTTGAATAAATGCAATGGTTGTTGTATAACACTTTGTAAGACGTGCATGTACAACAGACGTACGCATATAATTGTGCAATGGTAATACTGCTAGGTTATACATTACATATTTGAGTTATCACTTTAGTAATGTCTAATATTTCACCTAACTTGTATGATGATACTGGTAATACAGAATTGTGCTATAATTGTATGACTTATAATATTGTACTAACATTGTGGTACTACATAATTGTAACATTTTATGAATTGTTACAAAATATTGTGTTAATGCATAATTGTGTTGGCCTTATAATTGTAGTTACATTTGTTAATGCAACTATTACATAAGTGTCTTGGCCTTATAATTGTAGTTAAAGTTACATAAAAGTTACATCTTGTTAATGCAACTGTTTTGTCGTTACATAATTGTTACATATCGTTTGTAGGTACATAATTGTAGTTAGTGTAACATAATGCAATCGTTTGTCGTTACATAATTGTTACATATCGTTTGTAGTTACATTATTGTAGTTAAAGTTACATAAAAGTTACATCTTGTTAATGCACCTGTTACATAATTGGCAAAGTGTAACATAATGCAATCGTTTGTCGTTACATAATTGTTACATATCGTTTGTAGGTACATAATTGTAGTTAGTGTAACATAATGCAATCGTTTGTCGTTACATAATTGTTACATATCGTTTGTAAGTACATTATTGTAGTTAAAGTCATATAAATGTTACATCTTGTTAATGCAACTGTTACATAAATTGGTACATATTGTTTGTAGTTACATAATTATAATATGGAGCAACATAATTGTAATAACTGCAGTCCTAACATATGCTGCGGTCGATGATAGTAATGATGTGTCATGCCACTTGTTTGTGGAGAAAACAATTTGCTTTTTTGTTTGTAGTTTATGTGGTATTTTGGCATATGTAGTAACACTTACACTTATTTTCATTTGTTTGTTATGTGATCTTACTCTATTTCTCTTTTTTCTTTCTTACTTTTCTTTCTTTCTTTTTTTTTTCTTTTTTTGTATGTATTGATTTTCTATAGTTTGTTTTTCTTAGCTTGTGTACGCTTTTTCCATGTTGTTCATGGTTGCATAATTGCTGACTAATTTCCTTGGGATACTTTTTTAAAGTTTAGTTTATATTGCACAGATATTATTGAAAATGATATTATATAGTCCCATATTTTGTTATTTTATATAAAAAATATATACACTATATACAGTATTAACTATACACACTGATTTCTTGTTCACTTGTATCTATCGTGAGTAATATGTGTGTCAGCACTGTGTGGAAATCATTGTCTTCACGATTGTGTTGAAGATGTTCACTCTTGCTAACGGCATTTGTGTTGGCCATTTTTTTTTTCTCTAGTTTACCTTGTAACTTAATTTATATGTTTCCACTAGGTAGGTTTAATTAATAAATGTTTAATACAGTTCTTTTAATCGCTCACTGAGTAACTGTGATGGTATATTTTCTTTATTACTTTGTAGATGTAATAATGTATAGTTGTATGTATGAAACACGTATTTTATGTACTGTAGGTATAAATGGTAACATTCGTTGGTATTAAATAAATGTTATAATAAATGAATGAATATATACAGTGTAGAATATTTATTGTTGGTGCAAGTATTTAATGATTGAATTATGAAGATAATTGAAGTAGGTATGTGTATTTAAGCTGTAACTATACAACACGTTTTATATGTTTGTGCAGAAGCTTATTGTCTGTCACTGTGTATTGTATGAATGAAGTAACTATGTAACTCACTAATTTTTACCGTGGTGGGAAATGGTGTGAGTGGTGTTGCACGTGGTGATAGCGTTGTCCTTCGCGGGTTGATTAACGTGTTGTCGTCTCAGCACATGGTGACGTCGGCTTCCCACACTGGTAGCTGTGGTGAGTGAATGAGTAGCGATGAGTAACTTGAGTGAAGACGGGTGAGTAAAATGAGTTGTTAATATGGACTTGGTGTTTTGCTGCGTGTATTGACCTCTTCACACCTGCGTAAGCGGTGGGGGTTGGGTGGATGTAGCAGAGAGAGGAGGGTGAGGTCTGGTGGTTATGAGTTGTGAGTCGTCTCTCACTCTTCGTTTGTTTGTTTGTTTGTTTGTTTGTTTTCTTTCTTTCTTGATGTATTCTTGGTCCTTTTTTCTTGTGATTTACTCGTTGTAGGATGAAGACTGCCACTTCTTGTAGGTGCGTGTAGAAGATTATACAGACGACATAGAGTTGTTAATTGTAGTTGATTGTAGATGGTTGTAGTTCGCTGATTCGTCGTAGAAATTGCAATATTGTATCAAGGCGTCGTGTGATCTCTTGACCTCTGCATCAGCATGATGATCTGGGAGACGGAGGGGGCTGGATGGAGAGAAGCGTCAGGAGCTGGTTGTGTTGTTTGGTTGAGAGAGAGATATTCTTGTTTTCAATCTTGATATTTTGTAGGAATTTAATGTTGATTCGTAGACGAGGTTCGTATACGTTCGCTGCTACCAAATGTCATGTAGTGACATTTGGGTCATCCCTCTTCTTGACCTCCTGCCTGTCTCCTTCTCCTCCTCCCTGTTCTGTGTCTGATCTCCGTCTGAGCTCTCTTTCCTAAATTCTGCTGTAGCAGGGGTGTGTCACGTGTGTTCCTCGTGGATGGAAAGTTCACGCAGCCTGTGTGTAAGCATGTGTGTATGTGTGTATATGGCCACTAGACGCTGTCTCAAGCATTCCTCGCATCAGAGTGTGTAAGCATGTTTAGCACTGCTCGATTCTCGCAGACACAACACCTCTCATCATCTGACTCCCTGCTTCTATCTATCTATTTATCTATCTATCTATATAATATGTAGTCTTTACCAAGCTAATAGTGCCTGATATCATTATATTACAGCACCTAGGGTAGTATGCATTCACTGTTGACGGTGGGTATTAGAGCCAGTGCGGTGACATGTGAAGGTGTGCGACACGTAGAAGGATTATCAGTCCTCCGCGATTGGACTGTATAGTTTATGCTCAGATTTAAACATACATACACACACACACACACACACACACACACACACACACACACACACACACACACACACACACACACACACATTTTTGCACTCAGTAAATGGGTGTTCAGGCTACTGCATTACTGATCAGTTTAAGTGCACTTGCATATCGATTTCTTAAATAAAACACGTGGCACATTTTCGTCGAATTTTAGAGGTCCACAGGGCTGGCTGATTTCATGACGATTTCGTGACTTGTTTTCTATGGTTAAACATGCGTGTCCTATCCATATGTGGTTCAGTTTGAGGGTACGTTAGGGTGGGTTTGATCTGGTTAGGATGAGTTTGATCAGAGGTATACTTTCTTTGAACAGAAAATGTTATTTTTAAAAATGCCACCCCATTCCACGCACAACTGACAGAATAAACGTATATGCGCTGGTCTGCAATCAGATTACTTGTATATTCATAGAGTATATGATAAATTACTTGCCCTTAACGCATGAACAGGAGCATCAGCATATCTGTTTTGTTTTGTGGGAAATCTTTTCATAAACAACACACCTATCCCTTCATTTACTTTATGATTTTTGAGATATTCTCTTAATTTCCTGGTATTTACAACTTACGCATTAAGCTATGTATGCTCTGATTCATGTTTTCTCAATTTTTTTTTTCTCTTTCGTACAAGGTAATCGACTTTGTAGGGAATTTGGGAAATGTTGTTGTTCAATCATATCCTTACCTGATCTCAAAAAACAATTTTAACCAGTCTAGATTCAGTGTGACTTTTTTTTGTAAAATTTTTGATGCTAATACAAACAATAACCATTTTTCCAGAGTAGGACCCAACAATTGTACCCTGATGGTGGCCACGCGAGGTGTCCGAATATTCAGTGAAATAAATCAAAGGAAAATGCTGGCGGGTGTCATATCCATCCTCATTTACCTTATATGCATTATATACTCGTATATCTATATCTATGCATTCATCTGTCTGTCATTGTGTCTATCTATTTTTCTATTTGTCTGTCTATCTATCTATCTACCCATATACGTATACATACTAAAAAACATATACAGAGAGAGAGAGAGAAAGAGAGAGAGAGAGAGAGATGGATATATAGATAGATAGATAGACAGATTTAGATATAAATTTAACCCGTTGGATCCCAGAGTTGCTGGGCGAGGCATTGCACTGGGAGGGTCCTAAGCGTACCGCCCTCCGCCTATCGGCTCATAACCGCGAAGCTCATAGGTCCCTACCCGGAGGTTCCCTACTTTATTAAGGTTTGAAAATTCCCAGTTCTGTCCAATACTCTGGACACTGGGCTCCAATGGGATATATATATATATATATATATATATATATATATATATATATATATATTTATATACTTACTGTATTTATGTATTTATATGTATGTTAGGGGAAAACTGTGTAACAAGTGATTTCATGAAATCCCTAGGGAATTCGTGAAATGAGTTACATTAGGGTTGGTTAATTAAGGTTAGGTTAATGTAAGCTGGGGTTTGGTTAGGCTGGGATAATCTAGGTTAATTTATAATGCTAAGTTATGTTAAGCGTTCATCCAAATTATCCTAACCTAACCTAACCTAACTAACCAATCATAACCTAAGCTAAACTTACCCTAAATTATCCCAGCCTAACCTAACCGAAACCTAAATTAACCTAACCTTGATTAACCCATACTAATTTAAACTCATTTCACGAATTCCCTAGGGATTTCATGAAATCAATGGTTACACAAATTCCCTGTAACATATATATATATATATATATATATATATATATATATATATAAATATATAGATAAATATATTTATATAAATATATATCTATATATCTATCTATCTATCTATCTATCTATCTATCTATATATATATATATATATATATATATATATATATATATATCTCGGTACATATAGATAGATAGATAGATAGATATAGATATATTGGGCTCCACCAAATATAACGAATAAGGTGGCATATAAATTTCCATCTCACCAGAAACTACCGTATGTGGCAGGGAGGTGAAATTATTCGCCACAATCCTCTCAACCAAACATGAGTTCTATTGCAATTGATTTGACGGGCGTTCCTGTCGGATCATTGTCTACTAAAGGTCCAACCGCACTGCTTCCTGTGTTTACGGGCAATGTGCCACCGAAAGTGAGTAGGCACTGTGTTGGAAATTTAGACTCTTGGATATTAAACAAACTGAAATCCATGAAGATCTATGCATACAATGTAAGAAGCCTCGCAGAAGATTACAAACTTGATAACCTAATGACTGGACTGGAAAACATGAGTTGGGATATTGTAGGTTTGAGTGAGATCCACAGAAAAGAAGAAAAAGTAATTCAGCTCGAGGTCAGCAACCACCTATTTTACTACAGAGGAAAGGAAAATGAAAGAGTTAGTGGTGTAGGATTTCTAATTAACAGAAATCTTGCAGACAACATTGTTAAATCCAGCAGTGTCTCTGACAGAGCAGCACTTGGTGTCATTAGACTGCAAAAAATATACGCTGAAAGTAATATAAGTATGTCACCAACTTCTCAAAGCCCAGATGAAGAAATAGAAACATTCTATGATGACATCTCCCAGATTATGGAAGAAGAAAAGACACCATATACTATACTCATGGGAAACTTCAACGCAAACGTTGGGAAGTCGAGAAATGGAGAAGCATGCATGGGAAAGTTTGGAGTGGGAGAATGGAATGAAAGAGAAGGAATGATAGCAAATTTTGCTGAAATGTTTAACATGAGAATAATAAACACATTCTTCCACAAGAGAACAGGGAGAAAGTGGACCTGGAGAAGCCCAAATGGAAATCGACTTCATTATAGCAGATAAGAATAACACGATCACAAATGTCACAGTTATCAACAAAGTAAATACAGGTAGTGATCATGGAATGGTGGGTTGCACAGCCAGATTCAATTTCAGAAATGAAAGAAAGAAGATGATTAAAAATAAAAAGATATGCCCAATGACAGTAAACGAAAACACAGCAGCCTTTCAGTTGGAAATAAGGAACAGATTCCAGGCTCTAAGTAATGCTGAATGTGACACAGATGAACTGAATGACAGACTAACAAAAGTGCTAAGAGAATCAGCGGAGATAGTAGGAAAACCTTATACAACCAAAACCAAGAAGTATTCAGAAAAGACACTCGAGCTTTTGAAAAAAAGAAATGAAATGAAAGTAAAAACAAAGAAAGACGAAACAGAACGAGCGGAATTTAATAAGCTTATGAACAAAAGACAAAGAGCAGGAAAAAGAAAGAGAAACATGGATCAAATCAAAGAAACCATCAAAAAAGGAAAAAGTCTGAAATAGGTCCGAAGTAAAATGGCACTAGGAAAGCAACAAATGACATCACTTAAAGAATAAACAGGTGAAATCATTCAATGCACTGATAAGATGGTGAAGTGAGTTGAAGAATTTTACAAAGAACTGTATGCATCAAAGACAGTCGTACCAATAGCTAACTTTTCAGTTGACACAAGTGAAATAACTGAGGTAACATCAAAGTAAATATTTGTCTTAAAAATATGAAAAGAGGGAAGGCTCCGGGAGAAGATGAAACAGCAGGAGTGGAAGTACAAAATAGGCTTGCTCACTTATCTACCCACTATATAAAACAGACGAAAATTCCCCAAACATGTTGTAATGCAATAATTATTTTACTCTACAAAAAAGGTGACTCAAAAGATCTTAGTAACCATGGACCCATTAGCTTATTATCAATCATTTACAAACTCTTCACTAAAGTCCTTACGAACAGAATAACAACAATTTTGGAGGAAAACCAACCTCGTGAACAGGCAGGATTCCGAAGCGAGTATTCGACCACTGATCATCTACCTACAATGATTCAGCTAATTGAGAAAACTACAGAATATAATAAACCACTGTGCTTAGCTTTTGTTGATTACGAAAAGGCTTTTGATTCAGTGGAGCATATAGCAATTATAAATTCATTGCGAGAACAAGGAGTGAATGAGAACATTGTAAACCTGCTCGAAAACTATAATATAAAGAGGGCACTGCTACGGTTAAATTACATAAGGACTCGGAAAAAATTAAGATTGAGAAGGGTGTGCGTCAGGGAGATACAATTTCACCAAAATTATTTACAGCATGCCTAGAAAGTATTTTCAGAAAGCTAGACTGGGAAAACAAAGGAGTGAACATAGATGGAGAAAAGCTAAACCATTTAAGATTTGCAGATGACATTGTTATAATCTCAAAAACAGCGGAGGCATTGCAAGAAATGTTAAATGACCTAAACAGAGAAAGTCTGAAAGTAGGACTGAAGATAAACCGAAGTAAAACTAAAGTAATGTTTAATCCACAAACACTAAAGAGCGTCACCAGAATAAGCAATGAAATTCTTGAAGAAGTTGAGGAGTACATCTACCTGGGACAAATACTAACATTAACGAAAGATAATGATAGCGAAATAAAAAGACGTATTACAATTGGATGGAAAGCTTTCGGTAAACATAGAGACATTATGAAAAGTAGCTTGCTAGTTTGCATGAAACGAAAAGTATATAACGAATGTATAATTGCAGCTATGAAGTATGGTTGTGCGACCTGGAAACTGGCAATATCAACGGAAAATAAATTAATCCGTTCTCAGAGAGCAATGGAAAGGTCAATGTTGGGAATATCTTTAAGAGACAGGAAAAGATCAACTTGGGTGAGAGAGCAGACTAAAGTCAAAGATATTATAGAAGTTATAAAAGAACAGAAATGGAGGTGGTCAGGCCATGTAGCAAGAATAAGGGATAACCGATGGAGCAAGAGGCTGGTTGACTGGACACCAAGAGATTGTAAGCGTAGCAGAAAAAGGCCAGACAAGAGATAGAGAGATGAGACAGAGAAATTTGGAGGGAAAACGTGGCAAAGACTGGCTCAGTCAAGGAATTCGTGGAAAAGATTGGGGGAGGCCTTTGTTCAGCAGAGGACTAGTTATGGCAAATGACGATGATATACAGTATATATATATATATATATATATATATATATATATATATATATATATATATATATATATATATATATATATATATATATATAATAGAACAGAGGAAGGAAAAACAAATGAAAAAAAATAATCCATACACCAGATATACTGGTGTCCTCAGTTCATATAAATATCTGTATATATATAGACTTGAACAGCTGTAGGTTGAAGTTTGGAAGGAAAACAACTCTGGGGAAGTTCATAAAGTATCCAAAGAGATGCAGTTCGGGGAATTAAAGAATTCTGATAGGCAGCAGTTCTGCAATATGGCTGAGTGACATTCCAGTCATGAGCGCTACCAGATGCCCGTGTAGCACGAGGGAAGGCATGGAGAGGTGGCACCATGGAAACAACTTCGACTGAGCATTTGCCATAAAAATATCTGTAAAATAATGCAAGGGAAGCAACATTCCTTCTTACTAGTAGGGGCGGTAGTTCATTTGTAATGGCAGGGTTGTTAATAATTCTAACAGCTTTGTTCTGAATTTCGTCTAATTGTTTTAATGCAACCTCTCCACATCCATTCCACAAGGGTGAGCAATATTCAAGCTGAGAGCGCACATGACTCTTATAAATTTTAGCTAACTGCTCGTCAGTGAAGAAGTTACGGACTTCTGTACAATAATCCAAGTTTCTTTGAGGCGGTTTTAGCAAGTGATGTTACATGAGAGCTCCAGGTGAGGGCATTGTTAAGTGAGACACCGAGAATTTCAATACTTTTGGAGATGGGAATATTAGTAGCACTGAAGGTAATATACGAATCTGGCAATATCTGTCTATTAGTAAATTGTATATATTTAGTTTTACTAGCATTAAATGGTACAAGGTTGTTTTGTCCCCATTCACTGATCGTAGATAGGTCTTTATTTATGGAGATGGCTGTACTAAGTTGAGAGGTTGAGATATTAGACTTTGTAAATGGGTGTCTGTGTGAGAATGAAATATGTAGTGTTGAGTCATCTGCATTGAGTGGATGGGATTGTGTGTGACAGATAAGAGATCATTCATATGAACCAGGAACAGGGTTGGCGCCAGAACTAATCCCTGCGGCACGCTGGCATTAATTGAATGGAAATTGGAATATACATCATCTACTTTTACTCTAATTTTCCTGTCACTGAGATATGAGGAAATCAAAGGAACAAAAGACGTTAGTCCACAGCAAGGGAGTTTGGATAGCAGGGAACAGAGCCATACTCTGTTGAAAGCTTTAGAAATATCAAGGGCTACTATATGAGTTTCTCCATGTAGGTCAATTGATTGATGAACAGTATGAGTTAGGAGATTGAGTATGTCAATGGTGGATCTTTCGTGGCGAAAACCATATTGCCTATCGCTAATTTAGTTGTTGGATTCAGGATATTTAACAATGTGCTTATTAATTAAAGCTTCAAAAGTTTCAAAAAATGTGACAGCTATTGGTCTGTATTCAGAGGGGTCAGAGGAACTTCCTTTCTTCGGAATTGGGTGGATATTGGTCTCTTTCCATTAATTTGGGAATGAAGAAGGACGTATGCATAGTCTGAAAAATTTAGCTAGAACAGAGGCAAGTTCAGGGGAACACTTTTTCAAAACAATTGGCGGAATTCCATCTGGGCCTGGAGCTTTGTTGGTAGGTAAATTGTCTAGGACTGATTTTACGTATCTTGTCTGTATTTTAAGTGGAACAATTTCGGGAGAGTCAAGTTCTAGTTCTGGGACGTTCTGGATGGTATCGTCTATGGTAGAGTTTCTGGCAAATATAGTGGCAAAAATATCTGCTTTCCCACGCGGGTCACTTGCAATGTTGCCATCTGAAGATTTTAGAGGGGGAATGGATGATGATTTGTTAAAGTTATTATTGAAAGAATTAAGAGTTGACCAGAATATTCTATTGTCATTAGGACTGTTAAGTAGTTTTGATGCTTGTTTTAAAGAAAATTTTATTTAGCTAGATTTATTACAGCTTTTGCATGATTTCTAGCAATTTGAAATTGAGAGAGTCACGAGTCGGCTAGTGACATTGGCTTTTGTGGGAAACCGCGAACTTAAGTGGAATCCCAGTTTATCGTTCAGTTAACCGCTCATTCGGACGGAAGCTTTGTCAAATCAATTTTTCATTGTCATACATGATCGTCTTTGTGTGAGACATTAGCGCTTCCGTCAAGTGTTTGCTGTGACGGAGAGAGGTCCTGTGCTCCAGCAGTGTGAGAGGCCAGCTAGTACCCAAACTCCACTTGACCATAGTTCTCCAAGCTCCCACCCTTCTTGGGTGATACACCTCATTCATTGACCAGTATTTCTTTTCGTTTTCCTAGTTTTAAGAGTTTAGTTAAGGTGTTTTTCCTAGGCGTAAGAATTTAGCTCTTGTGTGAGTGAGTGAGTGCGATCTCATTAATTTGATTTTGAAATGTAATGTTAAATTTATTTTGTAATAAATAAATTTAACAGTTCTTTTTCTTGAGCTTAATGTAATGTAAACTCTTGTTTGATTTCTCCACAATTAAGCTTATTTTCCATATAGCTCCTAGCTTGCATAAGCGTTTTGCCATTCATAACTGGTACTTAGGCCAGTCTTGTGTTAAGCTTAAAATCCGTTGTGCCTCCTAGGAGTTAAGCATCAGCAAGAACCTGATACTATTGTTAGTATTAGTTATTTATTGTCATGGGTGAAGTAACTTTCTCCAGAGGCTGACAGTACTAATAAACAGCAATTGAGTGATTAGTCCTGCTGTGTACTGTTGAGAAAGTTTATAAATTCTCGTTCTTAGAGAATTGTGCGAAGCAAGTCAGCGTAAAGTAATTGTTGCTTGATTTAGTAAGACAATCATTGTCCCTGCTCTTCAATATTATTGAATATTATTATCAATTATATAAAATTAGCATTTATTTTAAAAACCCCGTGACAGAGAGTGATTCAGATGGTGGAATGATGAGGTGAAACGAGCTGTGGAACAAAAGAAGAAGGCATATAGTGAATGGTTAGCGAGTAGAGGAAGGGGAGAAGATGAGAGAGAGAAGAGAGAGGTATATGTGAGCAGGAGAAGGGAGGTTAAGAGACTGGTGAAGGAGAGTAAGAAGAAAGTGGATGAAGAGTTTGGGAGGAATCTGAGTGTGAAATGGAGGGAGAGTAAGAAATTGTTTTGGAAGGAGGTAAAGAAAGTAAGGCAGTGTGAAAGGGGAAATAGTAGGGGAGTGAAAGATAGGAATAATAGCTTGTTGGTGGAAAAGAGAGAGAAATTGAGGAGACGGAAGGAGCACTTTGAGGATTTGTTGAATGTAGAGAGTGAGAACAGTGCGAGTATAAGTGGTTGGGGAATGGCTGGGAGAAGAAGAGATGAAAGGAGGGAGGAAGAGATCAGTAGGGCGGAAGTAGTGGAAGCGATGAAGAAGATTAAGTTGGGAAAGGCCCCAGGAATTGATGGAGTGTGTGGTGAAATGCTTAGGTGTGGGGGTGAGATTATTGTGGAGTGGATATGGAGGTTGTGTAGATTGGCTTGGGAAGAGGGAAGGGTTCCAGAGGTTCTGGAAATCAGGTATAATTGTTCCTTTATACAAAGGAAAAGGGGAGAGAGAAGTATGTGGTAACCATTGGGGTATTTGCCTTCTTAGTGTGACTGGTAAAATATATGGTAGAATATTCATTGATAGGGTTAGACATATGACAGAGGAGCTTGTTGGAGAAGAACAAGGGGGATTTAGGAAGGGAAAAGGGTGTGTAGATCAGATATTTGTTCTAAGATGTTTAGTGGAGAAGTATCTAGAGAAGGGAAGGAAAGTGTATGCTGCCTTCATGGACTTGGAGAAAGCTTATGACAGAATAGATAGGCAAGGTATGTGGAAGGTATTAAGAATATATGGAGCGGAGGGGAAATTGTTGAGTGCTGTGAAGAGTATGTACGAGGGAGCTAGGGCTACGGTGCGAGTGGATGGTGAGCTGAGTGAGTTCTTTGATCTCAATATGGGACTGAAACAGGGTTGTGTGATGTCTGCATGGCTGTTTAATATATACATGGATGGGGTTGTAAAGGAGGTGCAAGGTAGGGCAGTGGATGTGAGGGTGGCTCTAATGAATGAGGGTGAGATTTGGAATATTCCGGTGCTGCTGTTTGCTGATGATACAGTATTGTTGAGTGAAGATGAATGGGAGTTGCAAGGTTTTGTGAATGAATTTGGGACAGTGTGTAGGAGGAGGAAGCTGAAAGATAATTTAAACAAAAGTAAAGTTACGGTGTTTGAGAGGAATGAAGTCACAGAGTGTGCAGTGAGGTTGGATGGTGAGGATATGGAGAATGTGAGTGCATTCAAGTACTTGGGTAGTGTGATGAGTAAGGATGGAACTTTGGGGGATGAAGTGCGTGAAAGGGTACAGCAGGGAAGGAAGGTCGTTGGTTCACTGAAAGTAGTGATGAGAAATAGGGAGGTGAGTATGGAAGTTAAGAAGTCACTGCATGATAGTATTGTGATCCCTACCCTGACGTATGGAAGCGAGGCGTGGACCTTGCAAGAGGGGAACAAGTCAAGAGTGAGAGCAGTGGAAATGAGTTACTTGAAAGGAGCATGTAGAGTGACATGGAGGTACAGGTTGACAAATGAAGAAGTGAAGGAACGTTGTGGGGTGGATGTGGATGTGGTTGAGAAGATTAGGAGAAATACACTGAGATGGTTTGGACATGTGAAGAGAATGGAGAGTGAAAGACTGACTAAGAGGGTGTACGTAGGTGAGGTGGAGGGAGGGAGAGGGAGGGGTAGACCGAGGATGAGGTGGAGGGATGGAGTTAAGAGGTATATGAGGGAGGGGGGGGTGAGTTGGGGGGAGGGTAGTCAAATGGTGGGTGACAGAGCGACTTGGAGGCGTTTTGTCTGCGGCCACCCTTTGCGGGATTAGGGCGTCGGGCTATAGATAGATAGATAGATAGATTCAGATGCTTTTGATTTTAAGTAAGAGTTATATGGTAATGACTTTTGGGCTGTTGCTCTGGCACAGTTGCCATCAAACCACTTTGGAGAGTTCGATCTTTTAGTGAACTGTTGACTTGGTATGAATAAATCCATACCAGCTAGTATTAAGTCACAAATGTGGGACTGGGTAGAATTGGGATCACTAGAGAAGAAAGACTGCCATGGAATGTCAGCAAGATAATTTCTAAATCCATCCCAGTCTGCCCTATCAAAGTGCCATCGGGTCACCCTGACAGCTTCAGAACGGGGAGGTGTGGGAGGGTTAACTAATGAGGCTTTGATGAGATTGTGGTCTGAGGATCCAAGTGGTGACAGTACCTCTATTCTGTATTGATCTGGATTATTTGTCAAGAATAAATCCAAGAGATGGGCATTATGGTCAGGATTATCAGGTATTCTGGTTGGTTGCTTTACCAGCTGGGTGAGATTAAACGATTCTGCAAACAGCTCGCACTCTAGACCAGCGTCGACAGTCCTGGCAGGATGCAATAACCATTCAGCATTATGTATGTTAAAATCACCCAAAATGGTAATTTCGGTGCTAAGAGCTAGGTTAAGGTTACTCACCTGTGTGGGTATGGAATCAAATACACTGGGTTCCGAAGAAGCATTGAGGGAGCGATAGACTACACAGATATATTTGGTAATATTTTGACAATTTTGTTTATACAAGGAGTAATCAAAACTGGATGAAGTGAAGTTTAAAACTGTGTCAACTGCATATTGGGATTTGATATAACAACAGGTGCCGCCCTTGTTACGGAAGTTCCTGAGGAGATAGTAACTGGGAAAACGGGGATATAAGAAGAAGAGGGTGAGATTTGTGGTATATATATATATATATATATATATATATATATGTATGTGTTTGAGCCTCTGTGGTACAATGGTAAAGTGTGTGTTTTCGTACACTGAAGAGCGAGGGTTCCCCCCCTCCTGCCAGGGTAATAAACTCTGGGAGCGTTCTTCTGGCCACGTACTGCTTGGCGGACGTCACGGGTGCTGTGGTTGAACAAGTGTCGCATAGTATAAGGTATGCTTGCACCCAGTCGGCTTGCGCGGGCCAATTACACTTGGTTCAGACTACACACACATCCAAAGCCACTACAACACTACAATTACATCACAAGCACTTCTCACCCTACTGTACATACAATCTCTACCAGTCAGTCTAAGCCACTAGATACAGGTACATTGGCTGTATCGTCCCGACTTTGGTCGGGATAGGCCGGTCCTGCAGTGGACACTCAAACGGCTGATGAGATGAGATTATATATATATATATATATATATATATATATATATATATATATATATATATATATATATATATATATATATATATATATATATATATATATATATATATATATATATATATATATATATATACACACACACATTAGGAATTCAGGCTATTCATAAAAAAAAAAAAGATTACGGGCCCACACTGCGTGATATCTCCGAACGGTAACAAACTGATATTAACGACTTGTCATCTTAGAGTAAACGGTTTCACGCAGATGATATTAAGGGAATTCCCAGGTACTTCAATTGGGAGGAAAATCAGGAAAATAATGCATATTCTCCTTCTTTCCTTGCTACCCCTTCATCACCTACTCCACCTGTTAATGAGTATATACAAAAGCTTTGCTCAGCAACTTGCTCCACTGTTTCTTGTGTCTGTTCCATCACTTGTCGGGACCACTTATCTGATCTGAATATTAATCTGGATTCCTTTTATCGGCAAGATTTTGCGGAAAATGTGAACAGCCTTGTTGGCATTAGCTGCGTTCGTATCATCTCTGGATGATGGGGACTGAGGTCGGGTCTTCTACCCAGGGGCATTGGTAAAGCCCTGGGGGCAAGTTAAGTTAGTGGAGGACGTCATCTCAGTTCGTTATGATCTTCAGAGTTTGATGGCAGTCACAAAAGAACTTCCAAAATTTCCTAGTCAACTGTCCACCATACAATTCTTACTATCTTCCTTTGTAAACTAATATGTGAATGGATCTTTCTTGGTTCCAATGTATGAACCACTTCAATGGAAACTTGTTTGGATCGAGAATGAATTCATTAGCTTAAATGCCTCCCTGCCGCACAGTGGCCATGTCAGAAGATCACATTCACATGTAAAGAGAGAGCTATTTGATTTCGGTGGCAAAGTCCTTGGTGGTGTTTTTGGCTTAGCAACATCTAGTGATTTGTCAGAATATCAGGAACAAACAGAAACATTTGCCTCAACTTTGGAAGCGCAGGATAGGCAGCTGAATGTTCACCATAAAATGCAAGGTAATACCAACACGCGTATGAATGAAATGGGCACCCAACTGAACAAAGTTTCGGATGCTTTAGAGAAATGTAATTATAATGTCAATGTTGACAGAAATACTTTATCTCAGCTTTCACCCTGAATCATTATCTCTGTCCCTCCAGTCGTTAATGTTTAAGTAGAGGATTTTGTTCATCTGTTCGTATATGCTGTCATGTTACCCTATAGTCCCGATGTCAGATCATCGTTTGGTTTTGGAATGGGCTCACTCTAATTTTAGTCTTGATCCTAGTTTTCCCTTCCAAAGTCTAGAACAGTTATCCTGCACTAGAAGCTACCTTTCTTTACACGACTCTAACATGGTCCATATTCCTGTTCGTTTAACGGTCACCCTTAATCTAATCCAACTAATTCCCTTCCCTCTGCCTTTCATTGGCATTCTTGACACTGTATCTGTGTACTTTGAATTCTTTCTTCTATCTCTCACCCATTTGTCTGTGGCCTTTGTCCTGGCAGATCTCTTGCGTTCATGTTCGCCCGTTGCACATTCCCTTCGTCTTTGTCTTGCGTTTTTTTTTTTTTTTTTATCGTTCCTATCATAGCTACCATTTGTGAGAATACTTTAGTACATAAACTTTCAGTTAAGACTATTACTTGTGCTTGCTCTTTCACCCCTGCTGCCAGCAGACCCATTTCCCATACTGAGTTAGACCATGTACATTACTTTTAATTTCGTACACTGTCATTCGTTAGTATTACCAGTCTGGACATTCTTGTCAAGCCACTGGAAGCTTCTGATTGTCCCAGACTATTGCTCTATCAAGTCAAATTCTCTCACTACATAGCCTACCCAGCAAATTAACACTATGCTACCCGTTCACATAAATTTGCAGTTATTGCACCGATAAATGTCTCATCTATTTCCCAATTGAAAATGTATGTGTTACCTCCCCTCAGCTAGACATGACTGATTACCTAAACAATTCTGACTTTGTGTGTGATCAGATCTTTCACTTCCCTCATCATTCTCTTTTGACCCCTCATTTCGTATATCCTCGTATTGTGTTATCACTAGTAGGATTCTTGATCATGGTGTTTTTTGTTTATTTCTGTGTTTAACGTATGGAAAAAAGACTCCAAGAAATTAGGTTAGAATATAAAACAAGGAAAACAGTGAAACTTGTTAAATCTGAAAGTGACGTGAAGAAATCGCAACCTGACTCTGTAGTTGGAGAATTTTGAGTGGGGACATGACGTCCCAGTACCCATTGCCCAATGGCAACTACCAACTGCGCCACCTTGAAGGGGATGAAGAATGATGCATGGTTGCGGTGAGGACAGACGTGTGTTACCTGCCTCTTCTCTAAATGTAGGGCTGCTCCACCGGCAATAACTCTTTGTTTGTCACTAGGGTGTTTAAAGTCAGGTTAGTTAGTACTCATCTTCCTCCCTTCCCTGTTAAGAGGTACAATATGTTTTTGTATCTACTCCTGAGATTACATTTGTTTACGTTCCCCTGGAGTGATCCCCAAACTGATCAATCTGGGGTGTGAATAAACACAAACGCTCTCTCCCGAGAGTGGTTTGAGAGGGTAATCTCAGTCTTAGCTGTTTTCCCCTGGGTGTCTTATCCCTTGCTCGTTTTCTCTTTCTTCCCACTCCCCCAGCAAGGGGGAGGTGGTTACTATGACGGACGCCCCTGCTGCCTCTCCTCCCTTCAGGGGAGGAGGTGGTCCTGGTGATAGGTATGCTGACCAGACTAACTGCTCCTAGACTGACATACACCAGACTCGTTCCCCACTTGACGTACCTGTGGGTAATGCAACTTTTGTAATGCTTCATGCCTTAGGTTCAACTCCCTTGTCAAGTTTCAGTCCCTTAATTATCAAGATGGCTGTGCTGGGGAGGTGGGACAGGCTAAAAAGCATGCGAATGGTGATCTCTTGGTTAAAGCTGTAAACTCCTCCCTGATAAAGGGTTTCCTTAAACTGCGTAAGTTCCGCTGTTACAATGTTGAACCAGAAATTCCGATTTCCATGAATTCGTGCAAGGATGTTACCACTTGCAGGGATCTCATGGTGATGAGTGAGGACGACATCGTACATGTCTCGATAGCGTGGTCGCAGGTATTTGTAGGGAGATAGGGAAGATCGGTTGTAGATAATCGAAGCACTGCCAGTATAAAGTTGGGAGACGTAGTATGGCTCGAACTTGTCCCTGCTTATTGCACGGTGTGTCGTAGGCTACAGTGAATAGGTAGGTCCCCCTCTCTCTCTCTTTCACATCGTCCCCCTTTTTGTATCATAAGTGAGGAGTTACAGAGCATCTCTGGGGTTATGGAGTTTATTGCAGTTATATCGAACTGTGATTTAGAGCGTAACGTAGCTTGATGGCAAGCCTCCTAGGTGACCCTATCTTCTGCCTCTGCCCCGACTGTGTTCTCGGGCCTTCTCTAACGCCTTCTGATCTGAAGGGAGTCTCTCCGACATTATGTACAGCTTGGGGAGGATGTGTGTGTGTGATGTAGTGTCTAGTAGATTTCTATTCACGTGGACTAACCGACTAGGGCTGGTTACTCCACGTGTCATGAATTTCTTGGTCGTCTGGACTACAACGAGATTGTTCGAGATACAGTACATCATATGCTTTGAATTCTTGATGGTCTGGGACAGCAAGATTGATATATATTATGTGGATTGACATTCCTGGTGAGAAGCTGCGTACGTCTCCGGCAGACACTACATCCTGTACATTGTGTTATGAGATATATACTAGTGCCTATATAATGTCTACACATCGCTCGGTCACTCTCACCGTCGTACCAAAGACAGTAAATATTGTCATAACATATTAATGCATACTATATAAACATTACAATGAACATATAAGCTAGTTAAGTGAAATACATAATACCGTAAAAGTAACATAATTGTATGAATATTGTATCATAATTGCAGTTACATCGTGTTAATGCAATTGTAGTTACATTGTGTAAATGCAACTGTTATGCAAGTGTGGCTGTAACATAACATTATGTTAAAACACCTATTACCTAATTGTATTTGCCATAAAACTGTTGTTTCATCTTGTTAATGCAACAGTTACAGTTCATAATTGTATTGGCCATAAAATTGTAGTTACATCTTGTTAATGCAACTGTTACATAATGTGGTTGTTACAATTGTAGTTACATAAATGTGGCAGTTGTAACATAACTACAGTAATGCTATTGTTAGTAGTACATAACTGTAGCAACCGTAACATAATTGCAGTAATCACGTGTGATCATTGTAGCTATACTGTATAACTGATACATATGCACATAATTTATACAATAATAGCAATACAGTTTTATCATGAATCAGCCATATTTGATGTACTTGTTTATTTGAGCCACCACAGGTGTATTGACTTGGTTACGTTGCACAGTTTATTTGAATGATATTATATGTGACCCATTATTTTGTTGTTTTATATAAAATTAGATATACAATATTTACAGAATGTACATTATTCACTTAGTTTCGTTTGTACCACACATCGCTTGATACTATAGTCCTCTAAAGGTTGTGAAGTCAACTTGATATGTTTGTTCATATTTAAATTCATCCTTAGGTATAGACTGTAAGTACTTTTGCGTGTGGTTGACTATAGCATACTGTTGCTAGCTCCATTTGTGTTAGGCATTTTCACTTGATTTTCCTTGTCACTGTAATATGAAGGATATGTGTGTACTTATATTATAATTCTCTGGTATTACTAGATTGTCATATGTATGTATTACATGTTCATGTAAGGATATGTATTGTCTATCACTGTGTATATACGTAAGGCTGTATGTAAATGCAGTAGTACTATTAAACTAATAGAGTAAATGTTCAGCTCACTGATATTAATTATGGTGGGAATGCTGGTTAGGGTGCTGCTGCTGATGATAGTGATGTTGGCTGAAGAGTGTTGGTAAGATCTGGTTGTGGTAGGTCAGGGTCCTGGTATGACTGCGTCAGCACTCGGTGTCGTTGTCCCCACTCAGCTAATGATGACACACTGCTGAGTAGCTGCCTCACTCCGGTGGTTGTGGTGGAGAAGATGGTGGTGGTGGTAGTGTTGGAGAAGGTGGAGGTAGCTGTGGAGGGTGATGGAGGTTCAAGGAGGGAGGAATAGAGGTCAGATGTGCTGATACATCACCATGCTGGGTCAACACTATTAGCACGGTACAGATGCACTTCCTCCTTTTCTCACTTTTGCTTGTTATTGTTTGTCCTCTTAACTTGAAATGTTTGATTTTCCTTACTTGCTGTGATGAACTTGTAGACTTGTGGAATTGTCAATAGACGTAATTTATCGCTGCTATTGTTTCTCGTAATTGTGGAGTTGTGGTTGATCTTGGGTACGTCTCACATACCTGAAGTTTGCTTGCAGAATCGTAATATCTTGCTTTGATTGTAGCGTTGCTTCTTATCAGTCTTGATAATGTGGATTCGTACAGTCGATGGTTCGTTGACTTGTTGATTTGTAGGCTTATAGGCTTGTAGGCGTTGGTTCGTACGTTCGCGGCCACCAATCTCAGTAACGAATTTTATCATGGTATAAACTATTAAGGCGTGTTTTGATTGTACTGTAGTTCTGTTCGTTGTTACCGCTCGCCATCAATCTCGATAACGTTGTTCACCGCTGTAGGGAGATAGGGAAGGTCGGTTGTAGACCGCCGAAGCACTGCCAGTATAAAGTTGAGAGACGTAGTATGGCTCGAACTTGTCGCTGCTTATTGCACGGTGTGTCGTAGGCTACAGTGAATAGGTAGGTTCCCCTCTCTCTCTTTCTCACCTTCCCCCTTTGTGTATCATAAGTGAGGTGAGTTATAGAGCAACTCTGGGGTTATGGAGTTTACTGCAGTTATATCGAATTGTGATTTACAGCATAACGTAATGTGATGGCAATCCTCCTAGGTGACCCTATCTCCTGCCTCCGCCCCGACTATGTTCTCGGGCCTTCTCTAACCCCTTCTGATCTGAAGGGAGTCTCTCCGACGTTATGTACAGCTTGGGGAGGATGTGTGTGTGTGATGTAGTGTCTAGTAGATTTCCATTCATGTGGACTAACCGACTAGGGCTGGTTACTCCACGTGTTTGAATATGTTATGAATTCTTGGTCATCTGGACTACAAGGAGATTGTTTGAGATACATCATGCGTTATGAATTCTTGATTGTCTGGGACAACAAGATTGTGGATATACTTTATGTGGACTGACATTCCAAGTGAGAAGCTGTGTATGTCTCCAGGAGACACTACATCCTGTACATTGTGTTAAGTGATACATACTAGTGCCTATATAATGTCTACATACGACCTTGCTCAGCACGATGTAACTGATGCAAGATTTATTACCTGAAACTCAGAAGGAATGTATCGGTACACGGCTAGCACTAAATATCGTGCCACCGCTAGCACCAATAAAATGTATCGTCGCACTGCTGGCCACCAATTTAATGTAGCCGTTATGGAGTAGCAGTTGACTACATATTAAGTGTTCTGCTGTTATAGTATAACTAGACCACCGTGTTGGATCGACGACACTGTCTGTAGTACACGTCAGCCACTCGCCGTCACTGCCCGACACTTCCCACCAAAGGTCCTCTGCCATGAGAAGGTGGAAGCTGGTCTGTTATTAAGTGGTAGCGTAAGGTGACAGAAATGAGCAGATTAAATCTCTCTTTAATGGGTACAGAATAATATAACTGCGACCCGAGAGATATGTAAGAGCGATACAACCTCCCTTTAAAACTGTAAAACGGCCTCTGACGCTGTACACTCACCATGCCGACTAGGGCGCGGTGCTGAGGTCAGCTAAAAAGTGAGGTGCCGAGCATCTACATATACTCTGGACTTATGCAAAAAGTAGAGATAAATGACAACTCTACTAGCACATTATATACCTCTATTAAATGGTATTAAGTACATTCACATATACCACATAATAAATGGTTCCCCAGGACTTTACACTTACGCACTATTCAGATATCTTTTCACTTCTCCTAACCTTCATTTTATAATTGAAACAGGGTGGCCCTTGTGGTCTGCCATCCACCTTCTTCCTATACCACAGCTAACAGCGAAATGATATTTGGTTGTTCATCATTCACACTTCATTACACACTGTTAATTATGACTAAACAGCTTTAAAAATTATTATGTAAAATGTGTGATAATACAACTTCATATGGAAAAAGATGTTGACGCCAGAACAGGAACGAGGACGAAGACAACAACTATAATCTTGACGTTTGGTAAAATTTCTCTTCCTAATGTCAGAATTGGCTACGAAATCGTTAATGTACGATCATCTATCCTTAACCCTCTTCTCTGCTTGAAATGTCAGTTGTATGGACATAGTGATAAGTCTTGTCTGACTTCCCAATCAGTTTGTGGCATGTGTGCATCTCAGGGTCATGATGAAGAACACTGCACATCCGAGACTATACAGGTATGCTGCTTTCACTGCAAGGGTGCTCACTCCACTTCTTTGAGAGACTCTCCTATTTTGAAGCTAGGAAGAAGATGAAGACGTTGCATGCAACTTCCTTACCAATTTCCTCCTATGCTTCAGCGGTGGTGTCCCGTCCAGGGAAATGCTCTGTTGAGACACAGACTGACCCTGCTGCTGTGACTCATGCCACTCCCTCTGCCTCTTTATCTGAGCCCCCTGTCCGACCCAACTCTCTAATATACCGGTCACTACCTCCTACTCACAGGCAGCTGCTGCTTCTCAGTCAGTACGACCTAAACAGAAGTCCAACAAGACTGGTTAGTTTCATTTGACCACCCTTGCCAAACAGTCTATCTATCTATCTATCTATCTATTGCCAGACGCCTCAATCCCGTTTGGGGTGGCCACAAACAAATCGCCTCCAAGTCGCCCTGTCCCCCGCCATTTCACTGCCCTGCTCCCAACTCACACCCCCCTCTCTCATATACCTCTCCACCCCATCCCTCCATCTCATCCTCGGCCTCCCCCTCCCTCTTCCCCCCTCCACCTCACTCACATACACTCTCTTCGTCAGTCTTTCACCCTCCATCCTCTCCACATGGCCAAACCACCTCAGTGTGTTCCTCATAACGCTTCCTATCACATCCACATCCACACCACAACGCTCCTTTATATCCTCATTCGTCAGCCTGTCTCTTCACGTGACTCCACAGGCTCCTCTTAAATAACTCATTTCCACTGCTCTCACTCTTGACTTGTGTCCTTCCAACAATGTCCAAGCTTCACTTCCGTGCGTTAGAGTTGGTATCACAATACTGTCATGTAGTAACTTTTTCACTTCCATGCTCACTTCCCTGTTTCTTATCACTGCTTTCAAAGAACCAGCAACCTTTCTTCCCTGCTGTACCCTTTCAAGCACTTCACCCTCCAAACCTCCATCCTTACTCATCACACTACCCAAGTACTTAAACGTACTCACATTTTCCAATTCCTCACCATCCAACCTCGCTGTACATTCACTAACTTCACCTCTCTCAAAGACCATCACTTTACTCTTCCCTACATTCACCTTTAGAGTCCGTTTCTTACACACTCTCTCAAACTCATCCACCAAGCCTTGCAGCTCCCCTTCATCTTCACTCAACAACACAGTATCATCTGCAAACAACAGTACAGGGAGTTTCCAAACACTGTCCTCTCTCACCAGGGCCACTCCAACATCCACTACCCTACCTTGTACCTCTTTTATTACCCCATCCATGTACAGATTGAACAACCATGGAGACATGACACATCCCTGTTTCAAACCAACTTTCAAAGGGAAAAATTCACTTAGTTCACCATCCACACGCACTGCAGCCTTCGCACCATCGTACATACTCTTCACAGCATTCAACAACTTTCTATCTACTCCATATATTCTTAACACTTTCCACAATCCTTGTCTATCCACCCTGTCATATGCTTTCTCCAAATCCATGAAAGCCGCATACAACTTCTTTCCCTTCTCTAGAAACTTTTCCACTAAAGATCTAAGAATGAATATCTGATCTACACAACCTCTTCCCTTCCTAAAGCCTCCCTGTTCTTCTCCAACTAATTTCTCTGTTCTTTCTCTAACTCTGTCTATAAGTATCCTACCATACACTTTTCCTATTATACTAAGAAGACAAATGCCCCTATGATTACCACACACTTCTTTTTCCCCTTTTCCTTTGTACAAGGGAATAATTACACCTGACTTCCAATCCTCTGGGACTCTACCTTCCTCCCAGGCCAATCTGCACATCTTCCACATCCATTCTACTACCATCTCTCCCCCATGCTTCAGCATTTCACACACACTCCATCAATTCCTGGGGCTTTCCCCGATTTAACTTTCTTCATTGCTTCCACAACTTCTATCCTACTGATTTCTTCCTGTCTTCTCACCTCCCTCCTTCTCCCAGCCATTCCCCAGCCACTTATACTCGCATTACTTCCATCCTCTACGTTCAACAAT
This sequence comes from Coenobita brevimanus, assembly GCF_032717465.1. Taxonomy (NCBI): domain Eukaryota; kingdom Metazoa; phylum Arthropoda; class Malacostraca; order Decapoda; family Coenobitidae; genus Coenobita; species Coenobita brevimanus. Next base: position 14,113,066 of record NC_136987.1, on the reverse strand, counting down.
TCCTTAAAGTGTTCTCTCCATCTGCTCACTTTTTCTCCCTTCTCCACTAGTAATCTACCATTTTTATCTTTCACTCCCCTGCTAACTTCATTTCCACCCTGTCTTACTCTTTTCACTTCTCTCCAGAACATTTTCTTACAGTCCCTCCACTTTACACTCAAATTCCTTCCAAATTCCTCATCCACTCTCTTCTTACTCTCTCTTACTAATCTTTTCACCTCTCTCTTTCTTTCCACATATAACTCCCTCTTCCGCCTCTCAACTTCTTCCACGCCCCTATTTCTCATCCATTCATTGTATGCTTTCTTCTTTTGTGCCACAGCCTGTTTCACAGTCACGTCCTCATTTTATTCCTTCTCCGGCTCCAGCTAGGGAGAGAAGAGTTAGCTCTTCCTCGCGGGAGTCTGAGAGCCTTGTGATTGATGAAAATATGTAGGTGTCCGTTTGCAAGCACCGGGATAGGTCCCCCTGTAGCCACTCACCTGTGGTGGGCGGCATAAAAAAAAAAAAAAAATAAGCACACTGGCCCACCTCGCAAATCTTAAACCATTGCATTCACAGTGTTATGGTGGGTCTGTAGGACTCTTGGGAATACATCAAACAATATTGCAAGTCTGCCATCTCTTCACAGACCAAACGTTATTTGTGTACAGGAGATGCTCTTGGTGGATCACTCTGATCCTCAACAGTTCAAACTCTACCACTCGTATAGAAGATATAATGGTCACCGAGTTGCCACATACAGACACAAATCATGCACACAAACGGAAGTGATTCTAAATTCTACTCTGGAAGCTGTGGTGTGCAGAGTAAAAATTAAAAACACGTTTCTGTCTGTTTGCTCTCTCTACTGTCCACCACATGGCCCTATTGATAGTAATGCTCCAAATTCACTTTTTGAACATCTCCCTGGAAATAAGTTAATTTTGGATGACTTTAACGCCCATCTCTATTAACGGGGTAGCCTGAGGATTGGTGGTTATGGGGAGCAAGTAGCCGACCTAGTATTACAGTCCAACCTCTGTATTCCGAAATGTGGTAGAGTAAATTTTGTAGATAATCGTACTGGTAATTTCTCATTCATCGACTTATCTCTGGCCTTCCCAGGTATACACCAAGATTTCTCGTGGGGCCCTTACGGCGACACCTTGGGAAGTGATCATTGTCCCATACACGCGACATTATTTCAGACTCTCCATCTTCAAAATTTAACTAAAAGAAAGGAGACTGGGGATCCTTCTCAAGGATCGCCGATTTAGATACATCTGGGAGACCCTAGATGTAAAAGTCCAATATTTAACTGAATCGATATTACTCGCAGCTGAGGCTACTATTCCCAAGACATCTACATTTAATGTGAAACATGGAGCTCATTGATGGACACGGATTGCCGACAAGCATGAAGGAAAAGCAATATGAGATACAGGATTTTTAATAGTCAGCCTACTGAGGAAAGCATTATTGCTTACAAGGAGGCACGGGCTGAGGCAAGGAGAATAATTAGGAGGGCAGAACGTGACTCCTGGAGGTCTTTTGTGTCTACGGTGAATCGTTTTACTCCACTCAAGAAAGTCTGGTCCACCATCATAATATTAAATTATAAACACCCCAACATCCCTGTGACCTCTCTGCAAGTGGACACTAACATCTGTATCGATTCCGTGGATGTAGCTAACATCCTCGCCAGGAGTTTTGCTCATGTCAGTAGCTCAGCCAATTACGACCAGCGTTTTTAACATCATGAACGCACGACTGAGCCACAAATATAAGACTTTGCCACAGAAGTGGTGAATGTGTTCAAGAGTGAGAGATATCCCGTGATGGCACTGTGTGAAACGAAGATGAAAGGGTGCGAAGTGGAGGAGTGGGAGGGTGTGAAATGTGTAAGATCGGGAATGAATGGGCAAGGAAAATGCAAGGAAAGAGTTGCTTTGTTGATGAATGAGGTGTGACAGAGTGGAATGAGAGACTACAAATGTGTCAACTCGAGGTGTATGTATGTCAAGTTCAAGTCTGAGAAGGTGAAAGTGGCAGTAATTGTAGCATATGCACCGTGTGAGGACAGGAGTGAGAGAGAGAAAGACAGGTTTTGGGATGAGCTGGGTGTAGTAGTGGGAGAAATGCCCAGGAGCTATAAAGTGACTGTAATGGGGGATATGAATGGAAGATTAGAGACTGGTCCAGAGGATGACATAATGGGTTGTTATGCAGTACCAGGAGAAAATGATAATGGGAATTGAATAAAGGATATGTGTCAGGAGAGGAGGTTGTGCATTTGTAACTCGTATTTCAAACACAAAGATGCACATAAATATACATGGTATAGAAGGAACGGGGATCATGTTGAAAGAATCCTGATTGATTACGTGCTCGTAGAGAGGTCGATGATGGGAATGGTTGCTGATATGAGGGCCGTGAGAGGACGATGTGGAGGTCTGTCAAATCATATGATTGTGCTATGCAAGATCAAGCTGAGAGGAGTGAGGTGGATCAGGAGAGAGAGGAACAGAAAGGGAGAAAGACTGAAAGTTGAGAAGCTGAGGATCAAAGAAATGGCAAATGATTACATGACCAAAGTAGAGGAGGAGTTAGAATTACTGAATTGGAATGAAATGGATCTGGACAGCCTGTGGAATACATATAGGGATTGCTTAGTTAGGAATGCTAAAGCGGTGTGTGGTGTGGCAAGAGTAACAACAAAGAAGAAAGGTACGGCATGGTGGGATGGGGAGGTAAAGAGAGCGGTGGAAGAAAAGAGGAAGAAGTGGCTAAAGTGGTTATAGAACAGGAAATCAGTTGAAATAAGAACTGAATATGTTGATAGCAAGAAGCACGTAAGGAGACTAATGAAGAGGAAACAGAAGGAGGTAAATGAGGATGAATGGAAACTACTCTGAAAAAAGAAAGTTATTCTGGAAAGAGATGGGGAAATGTAGAAGTGAAAGTGGAAAGAAGAGTGATGGTATGAAGGATGTAGGTGGTATATTATTAACCCATGGAGATGAAGTAAGGACCAAATGGAACAAATATTTTGAAAGCCTGATGAATGGGAACAGAGAGAGCAGGGCGGCTGTAAACATGATTGGTTTTGGGAGTGTGCAGAGAAGGAATGCAGTACCAGGAGACCTGACACTCGCACATGTGAAAAGTACTGTGAAGCGGCTGAGAAATGGTAAAGCAGCTGGGGTTGATAAGTTGTATGCAGAGATGCTTAAGTGTAGTGGAGAGAGTGGAATGAAGTGCTTGTTGGAGATATGTAAGAAGGCATGGATGAATGAAACTGTGCCTGCAGAGTGGAAGAAGGCTGTGATTGTACCTCTGTACTAAAATAAAGGTGAGCGAAGTGAGTGCAAGAATTATCGTGGCATAAGTTTATTGAGTGTGGTAGGGAAGGTATATGGAAGAATTATCATAGAGAAAGTAAGAGAGATATCAGAAGTCCTAGTGAGTGATGAACAGGGTGGCTATAAGAGTGGCAGAGGATGTGTAGACCAAATATTTCCAGTGAGACAGATAGCAGAGAAGGATTGTGAGAAGGACCATAAGGTGTTTATGGCATTCATGGATCTGGAAAAAGCATATGAAAAAGTGGACAGAGAGAGATTGTGGAAAGTTTTGCGCATGTACGGTGTAGCTGGTAAGCTGCTAGGTTCCGTCAAGAGTTTTTATGATGGTAGTGAAGCATGTGTAAGTGGTTATGGGCATCTAAGTGAATGGTTCACGATCGATGTGGGAGTGCAACAAGGTTGTGTATGTCCCCATGGTTGTTCAATATATATATGGACAGGGTGATGAGAGAAGTAAAAACACAAGTAATGGAGAGAGGGATGGTATTGGTAATGAATGATGATGGATGGATAATCTCAAATTTGTTGTATACTGATGATGCAGTACTGCTTGCAAGTACTGGACAGGAACTTGGTAGGCTAGTGCAGAGTTTTGCTGATGTCTGTAAGCATCGTGCCTTGAGAGTAAATGTAGAAAAGTGTAAAGTAGTGGTTATTGAGAGAGAAGGTGACTCCCAGTGCGATGTAACAGTGAATGGAGAGAGACTGGAACTGGTGAGAGTTCAAATACCTGGGTACAGTGACAGAAAAGAGAGGAAAATGTGCAAAAGAAATTGAAACTAGAGAGACACAAGGAAGAAAAGTAGCTGGTGCAATGAAGGCCTTGATAAGAAACAGAGGCTTGAGTGTGCAGCTGCACGAGGCTTACACGAAGAAGTGTTAGTGCCAACTGTAACATATGGATGTGAGATTATGGTGTGGCATGAAAATGAAAAGTCAAGAGTACGAGCAGTGGAGATGGAACGCTGAGGAATGTATGTGGAGTACAGAGTTTGGATAGGATACGAAATAATGTGATTCGTGAAATATGCGGAGTGAGGAAGTCAGTGGACACAAGAATCGAAGAGAGTGTACTGAGATGATGGTCATGTGGGGAGAATGTATAACAATAGAGTAGTGAAAAAGGTATATCTGAGCGAATTCGAAGGAGGGAGGAGGCGAGGAAGGCCAAGGAGAAGGTGGAAAGATATGGTGGATGAATGTGTGTGGAAGAGAGATTTGGAAGTCGGTGAGGCTAGGGAACTGACAGGAGATTGAGCTGGCTGAATGAATGTTGTGAGGAGAAGTGCATGATCAGGGATTTTGGCACCTCTTTTTAACATGGCAGCGTCTGGATTGTCTGTATCGGATACGATTATGTGAGGCTGCAGAACGTGGTGAATGTTTTTGGTGTATCAGATAGAGCCAGGATTCCAGGGACTTGAATGATGAGTGAATTGAAGCGTGTCCCATTGAACTGGGCAAATTTCGGCTGTCTGGACATTGCTATTCCCCACCCTGCCCTAGGGTGGGAAAGGAGGTCCGGATAATGATGATGATGGTGATGCCACTGAAGACGTAGACTATTTGTATAACCAAGAGTTTGAGATAGATGAACTGCTCCTTGCCTTTAAATCCTGCAAAACACGAATCCTGGACCAGATACTATCAGATATGGTATGATCCAGCATCATAATCAGGACAACCTGATTAAGGTGTTAGATTTGTACAATGAGCTTTGGGTGTCCCGAAAGTTCCCAAACTCATGGCATTTTGCTCGTGTCTTATCGATACCCAAACTTGATGGTCGTCTTATGAATCCCATTTCATTTCGTCCTATTGTGTTGACTTTTTGTCTGTGTAAGGTCATGGAACGAGTGGTTAATAATAGGCTTCTTTTGTTTTAGAGTAGAAGAATGTATTAAATGATCGGTAATGTGGCTTCGTTAAATACAGAAGCTTACTAGCTCATATATTCAATTTGGAGCAGTGTGTTTCAGAGGCATTTGCGGATAAAAAAACTCATGATGTGAGTGTTCTTGGACATCCATAAAGCCTATGACATGACGTGGCGACACGGTATACTCGTACTAATGAAAGTCTATGTTTATGGTATAAGAGGTAATCTGCCTATTTTTATTTCCAATATTTCAGTGGACAGAACTGTGTCAAATAGCCTCCTAACTTAGCATCGGATATTTTTATCCAAGAAAACAGGGTACCTCAGGGAAATGTGCTTAGTCCTACTTAGTTTAGTATTATGATCAATGATATTCTGTCATCAGCTTTCATCCCGAGGAATCTTAAATACCCACTCTACGCTAATGATGGTGATTTGGCACTCTTCACGTAATGCGCAAATATCGGCTGGGCTGATTCAAGCAGGCCTTGGTTCTGTTCACCACTGGGCCTTGCAGTGGGGATTGAAAGTTTCCCGTACCCAAGTGTGCCGCTGTAGCTTTCGCCACTCGTAACGTCCGTAATTTCCACTTTACCTTGGATAATCAGGCGGTACTATTTCAGAATTCTTAAAAGTTTTGGGGTCTCCATTTTGATAGTAGATTTAACTTTAAATAATTTGCTTGCTCATTGTAATAAACCATTAAATGTCCTCAAGGACCTAGTGGGCACTACTTGGGGTGCCGACAGAAAACTGTTATTAATAATGTATAAGTTCCCTATTAGATCTAAGCTGGACTATGGCTCACAAGTATATGAGTCGGCATCTGGTGCCACATTGAGGAGGCTGGTTGTGTTGCAGAATAAATGTTTGCGAATGTGTCTTGGTGCCATGAGGTGTACGTGTATAGATCGTATGGAGGTGGAGGCGAATGAACCTCCTTTCCATATACGTCGTGACCACCTGCTCCTGTCCTACGGTGTAAGGAAAATAAGATAAAGTGATACCGGCAATGTCACTCGTGTCCCCCTGCATTAATACCACCATCTTATGCGAGGGGTTCGTCAGACACTTGCCGTTCGCCTCCAGTTACTGACTCAGGAGCTTGGTGTGGACCTCCGTGACTGTGACAAGTTGGTGCTTGAAAATATAGCCCCTTGGGAGCCACACAAATTTACTGTTGATGTTTCATTGCACCCTGCATCGAAGACCAAGGTTCAGGAGGGGGAGGTTCACCACTTGTCTCGTAACATCACTATTAGTCATTTGGGGTACCAGCAATTGCACACCGATGGCTGCAAGTCGAGTGAATGTGTGGGTGCTAGTGTGTGGCCGACTGAATGTGCCCTCAGGTTTCGTTTGCTGACACCTACATCTGTGTTTACCTCCAAACTTTTTGCTATAGACAAAGCCATAGACTATGCACTAAACTCTAGACATGACTGATCTGATATATTTTCATATTCAAAATCAGCCTTTCGGGCAACTGCTTCTTATATTACGGATTCTCATGAGATTCAGGGCCGCCTCTTTAATACATTGCATTCATGCGACAAGTCCTTCACACTGATCTGGGTGCCTGGACAGTGTCGTATCTATGGCAATGAGCAGGCTGACTTACTTGCAAAGTTGGCTGTGGAGCTCGATGAAACTTGGGACGTTCCTCGCGATCTACGGTGGAGTCTCTCCCTCCGAAAGAAATCAATAAATTTTTTGTGGCAAGGTCAGTGGACCAGACTAAATATTCCAACGTGCAAGTCACAACTCGGCTGCTCGGATATTGCCAACTGCCCAAGTCGCCTGGAGGAAAAAAATTCTGGCTAGAATACGTATGAACTGCAGTTATATCACCCATATGTTGCCATACATTGAAAGACGATTCCCACCGCACTGTGACATCTGTGGCGCGGTATTATCTATCGGTCATATCATCCTGCACTGTCGGTGACTTACTCGTAAACGTTTTTCACTTATGAATTACTGCGGTGCAGCAGACATCCCTTTCATCTTTTCCACCATCCAGGGTGACGGAGATAGTGTTATGACGGATAAATTGATTGCTTTCTTGAGGGAAACAGGATTGATCAGAGTAATGTGACTTCTTACTTTGTGGCTCTGATTTTATCGACTGTAAATAAGTATATATAATATTATTTTAGGTGAGGTTGACGGTTGATATATTTGAAACAGTTCCTGCTTTTGACTGCTCTGTTTCTTATATTGATGTCCCCTGCATTAAACTATGTCCCTCGCCTGAGAGCTACCAGATGATGAATGAAAGTGTGCAATATAGAAAAGTACTGGGTATTTTCAGTCGACGGTGTTCAGCTGTACAAGGCACTTCCCGGTTTGTAAATATGTACGTGAGTTCCATCTGTTTGTATAAGTTCTCTTAATTAGGACCGGCAGTTGACGTATATGGAATAGTTCTAGACCCCTCTGGATCTCTTCCATATATATATATATATATATATATATATATATATATATATATATATATATATATATATATATATATATATATATATATATATATATATATATATATATATATATATATATATATATATTCGTACATGCGTGTATGTATATATATTTATATTTCATTGCCTTAATGACCATGGGCTTCGATCTCAATGGACAATAGGCAAAAAAAAAAAAAAAAAGACCACTCCACCTCTTCTATACAGTGTTGATTTGTATGAAAACGTGTGGACATCCAACTAATTATGTGAATATCATTTATTACGAGAGCTTATTCTCTCTCGATACCACTGTAAATCCTGAGTAAACAGCTTTTATATTAATGATGTTTTATTATTCATGACTGTAGCATATATCAGTGTTTTATCGGTCGCTAGTGCATGTACCTTTAGTTTAATATCTCCCTATTAAGTAGTATGTTATTATTAATACAGTATACTGTCATATAATCTTTGTATCATCAGCCTATAATATCAGTGTTGCTCTATTCCTTGAATTGTCTTGTAATAATCTGTGTCTATAACATATCGGGAAACTTCTTATTTACCCAGAGGAAGAGAAGACAAATGTAAGTAAACGTATGTTTGTTGTTTAGTTGTCTCTGTTCAGAAGCTGCCTGAATGCGATGAATTGGCGCTGATTGTTTCTGCTGACCAAATATGCTGGCTCAGGAAGGGAATGCTGAGAAGACTGTCTTATGTGTAAGCAGCCGAGAATTTCTTAACTCACCGTAACGTGATGGCAGTTGAACGAAAGCTCACTTAACTATCTCCAGAATGAGAGAGAGAGAGAGAGAGAGAGAGAGAGAGAGAGAGAGAGAGAGAGAGAGAGAGAGAGAGAGAACTACTAGACTCCCAGAGTGTAACACAACTCTCTCCAAGTTAAGTATCCAGTAGCTGGATGGAGTATTTATGAATAACCTTAATTCCAGACGGTATATCTATTGGCCTACATCTCACCTATACTCATATACTGTACATATATATATATATATATATATATATATATATATATATATATATATATATATATATATATATATATATATATATATATATATATATATATCATCAGCCGTTTGTGTGTCCACTGCAGGACCGGCCTATCCCGACCGAAGTGGGGACGATACAGCCAATGTATCTCTACCAAGTGGCTTGGGCTGTTTAGCAGAGATTGTATGTACGGTGAGATGTGCCTGTAAGTGAAACTGTAGTGTTGGAATGGCTTTGGATGTGTGTGTAGTCTGTGAACCAACTGTAATTGGCCCGCGCAAGCCGACTGGGTGCAAGCATACTTTATAGTAAGCGACAGTTGTTCAACCACAGCACCCCTTGTGTCCGCCAATGCAGTACGTGGCCTGAAGATCGCTCTCAAAGCTTATTACCCTGGCGGTGCTCGAACCCTCGTTCTTCAATGTACGAAAAAGCTCACTTTACCACTGTACCACAGAGGCTCATATATATATATATATATATATATATATATATATATATATATATATATATATATATATATATATATATATATATATATAATGTGTGTGTGTGTGTGTGTGTGTGTGTGTGTGTGTGTGTGTGTGTGTGTGTGTGTGTGTGTGTGTGGTGAGAGTTGCTATGCAGGAATATAACCTGTGATAAGGGCAGTAAAATAATATTCACGGTGGTCTACAGTATATATAACATCCCTCTTCCACTGGTCGGGCAATTTCACCTGCTTGCTGCTTCGGCACAATCAGTATTACCAGTGTTTATCCTACATTGGTACATTTCAAAACGTATGTTAACCCTACACTATTGCCTCACCCAAACCAGCAGACTGAGCCCTCCCGGTGGCAAATAAGATACCTCCAGGTGAGTTTCTAATGGAACGTTATTATTTTACGGGCCATCCTGTGTAATTACGAGCAAGCGAGCGATGTTTACTTTCAGTTAAGTTTCGAAATGAGCCACCAGGCCCGACCCGACTGTGTTCGCTAAACAGAAAATAATAACTTTGCTTCTGTATGAAGTTTAGTTGAAATTCTTCCTGTATATGATAGATTCATTCAATAAATTTTTTTATCATCTAAAAACTCACCCATGAAGGCATAGGAATCCCTTGAAATCTCGAGTTTTCCAAGGGAGCGCTCGGCTCTACTCAGTGAGTGCCTCAATTACAAAGTCAGATTTAAAAAGATTTTCCATCGTAGCACTGTGTTTTTGGAATCAACTCCAGTAAATCTGGGGGAAACTGTCATAACATGTCGCTCGCTAGCTCTTCACTTGCTCACAAAACGCACTTTACTGGTAGAGTTTTTATGAATCCGTGTTGCATTCATACTTTCCCAGTAAATACACAGTATTCTTCTCCTCCGCCCAGCCGTCACCATATTATGAGTATTTTGGTACTTGAAATTCAGATATTTGTGACCCTGATCATGAAACATAGCACTGCGTAGGTCTGCCAACCAGAGATTAAGAGGAAGTTGGAAGTCAATATGAGCTACATATCACCTATTTCACTGGCAGCAACACATTATGCGGATTAAAACAACATTTGCAGTGGACTAAACAAAACAAAAATTACTACACAATGATATATTATATACTGTAGTTTCCCTGTGGAAGCATGGCTACCGGTTTTTATTACGATTAATAGCTATTTTTCAATATTTGTAGTTTGTGGTTCCATATTATTGTCATGTATTACATGACAGTATTGTGATACCAACTCTAACGTATGGAAGTGAAGCTTGGACGTTGTTGGAAGGACACTAGTAAAGAGTGAGAGCAGTGGAAATGAGTTATTTAAGAGGAGCCTGTGGAGTCACATGGAGAGACAGGCTGACAAATGAGGATATAAAGGAGCGTTGTGGTTTGGATATGGATGTGATAGGAAGCTTTTGGAGGAACACACTGAGGTGGTTTGGCCATGTGGAGAGGATGGAGGGCGAGAGACTGACGAGGAGAGTGTATGTGAGTGAGGTGGAGGAGGGGAGAGGGAGGGGGAGGCCGAGGATGAAATGGAGGGATGGAGTGGAGAGGTATATGAGAAAGAGGGGTGTGAGTTGGGAGCAGGGCGGTGAAATGGCGGAGGACAGGGCGACGTGGAGGCGATTTGTTTGTGGCCACCCCATACGGGATTGAGGCGTCTGGCAATAGATAGATAGATAGATAAAGAGGTTCCATATTAGTTTCTAGGGATTCGTCACCACTTTATTTTTTCGACTGACCGGCCACTATTTTTAGTTTACTCAAACTTGGTCTAAAATTGTCGTCTCTCCATCTCCAATTCTGAGCTGCTACAATAGAATAACACTAATCTATGGTGCTAATCACGACGAATGCTATGATAAGCATGTAGAACTGTAGCCTTTTTTTTTTCTGCCACTGAGCTGCGTGATAAAAGCTGAATATAGAACAGAAGTCTGGGCCAAGTTAAACAAATATAGAGGTGTATAAGCATCACCACATCTTTTCCACAACAGGCTTATTATAATCCCTCAGTTAATAAGGGCAGTGAGCCTGAGCGCCGTGGCATGTGAGCGGCACCTTTGTTGGAATTACGGCACCGATCCTCACACTGTCTACCGGTATTAGCTTCATGGCCGCAGGGATTCCGTCAGCCTTGCTCATCATATTACTCACCATACCACCTGATCTTACTCCCTGGTGCTGAGGTATTGGTAATGATGTTGGTATGGTTGTGATGGTGGCGTAGTGGCATGGTTTTAGTATATTGGCTTTGAAATTGTGGTTGAGTGGATGGTTCTGGAGTATTGATGGCGTAATTATGGTGTTGTACTCTGGTGCTGGCTATGGTGTGCTGATGTGACTGATGTTTTATTCTACGCTAGTTTTAGTGGTGCTTTTGTGGTGCGGGGTGATGGTGTTGTTGGTGATGGTATGGTCTTCCTATGTCAATGTGACGGGGGGGGGGGTGTTTTGGTGTTAATGACGTGGTGTGATGATGTTGGTGTAAAGCTCTGGTGGTGGTATAACTAATGCAGTGTTCTGGTACTGGTTTTGTGTTCTGGTGTAGATTGTGGAGTAGTTCCGATGTTGGTGTGGTGATATGTTTTTTTACTATCGTTATTTTTCAGGTTGTGGCGTGACCGCTCTAGTGGTATGCTTCTGGTCTATTGTTTTGGTGGTGATGTGACTGGTGTATTTTTCTTGCGTAGGTGATTGTGTCGTGGAATTATTATTTGTCAATGAAAGATTGACTAGAAGAGTATATGTGAGTGATATGGAGGGGGGGGGGTACGTGACGAGACCAGGGATGAGATGGAAGGATAGGGTGAAGAGGTATATGAGTGAGGGGCGAGTGTTAGTTGGAGAGGGAAGCCTGATGACGAAGGGCAAAATAATATGAAGACTATTCGTTAGTGGCCAAGGCTTCCGGAATTAAGGCGTCTGACTATAAACAGATAAACAGTTAGATTGTTTTCCTGGTGTAACTAATGTGTTTTTCTCATCTCGCTGGGTATTAGTGCAAGTGTTTGGGTACTTTGATGTGAGTAGTGTAGTGTTACGGGTGTTGTGTGTAGCTTTTGGTGATGTGTGACTGTGTAGTGTTCTGGTGGTGCCCGTAATGTGCTGGTGTGAGTTGTGTTGCTAATGATATTGTGGTGTGGGGTGATGATGGATATTAACGTGAGAGTATAGTGTTGCAGTGATGTTGATACTCGTATGATTGTTATGGCACCGAGAATGAGATACTGAGGTAAGGTGTGGGAATGTGTAACATAGGGTTATTTGCCGTGAGAAAACTGGTCGTTAATGAGTAGTGCTAGAGAAGCGCGGTGGTGCTTTTAACGAGGTCACCCTTCTCAGAATGCGGCGTGAGAACATAGACAGACAGATAATGTGTTATAACGGTAGTGTAGTGTTGTGACATCAGTCTTGCTGTCTAGTGTACGTGTGTTGCTGATTGAAGTGTTGCATAATTATGACGTAACAACACAGTGATAACTGAAGAGGTGAGTGGCTGTGTTGAAATGATGTGACGATAATTACAGTGTGTTGGGTGTGTGGATAGTGGTGTTGTGCAAATTATTACTAGAGGCAATACAAACAATATTTTTTTTGTGTGTGTTGTTAATCATAGTACTTTTGATGTGGCTGGTTGTATTTGGTGGAAGGATGGATCATGATGTGGTGGTAAGGTGGAGGATGTTTGCTGTGGTGTAGCTGATTGTACCTGATGTTGTGGTAAGGTAGTAGGTCCTATTGTGGTGGTGTGACTGGTGGTGTTGTGTTGGTATGGTTGCTGGTATTGTGTCGTAGTGGTTATATAGGATCTGTGGGAGATCGTGTAGGTGGTGCTGTGCTGGTGCTCTAGGTGATGTTTTTGATGGTGTTGTGGTACTGTTGTGGAAAGAGGTGTGGTAAGGGGATGGTGTTGTGGTATGTGCTCTCGTTGAGGTGCTGTAGGTGGCGCTGTGATGGTGTGGTAAGTGGCGTTGAGATAAGTGGTCTTGTGGAAGTGTGGTAAGTGGCGTTGTGATAAGTGGTCTTGTGGAAGTGTGGTGAGTGGCTTTGTGATAAGTGGTCTTGTGGAAGTGTGGTAAGTGGCTTTGTCATAAGTGGTCCTGTGGAAGTGTGGTAAGTGGCTTTGACATAAGTGGTCCTGTGGAAGTGTGGTAAGTGGCGTTGTGATAAGTGGTCTTGTGGAAGTGTGGTGAGTGGCTTTGTGATAAGTGGTCTTGTGGAAGTGTTGAAAGTGGCTGTGTCATAAGTTGTCTTGTGGAAGTGTGGTAAGTGGCTGTGTCATAAGTGGTCTTGTAGAAGTGTGGTAAGTGGCTGTGTCATAAGTGGTCTTGTGGAAGTGTGGTAAGTGGCTGTGTCATAAGTGGTCTTGTAGAAGTGTGGTAAGTGGCTGTGTCATAAGTGGTCTTGTGGAAGTGTGGTAAGTGGCTGTGCCATAAGTGGTCTTGTAGAAGTGTGGTAAGTGGCTGTGTCATAAGTGGTCTTGTAGAAGTGTGGTAAGTGGCTGTGCCATAAGTGGTCTTGTAGAAGTGTGGTAAGTGGCTGTGTCATAAGTGGTCTTGTGGAAGTGTGGTAAGTGGCTGTGTCATAAGTGGTCTTGTGGAAGTGTGGTAAGTGGCTTTGCCATAAGTGGTCTTGTGGAAGTGTGGTAAGTGGCTGTGTCATAAGTGGTCTTGTGGAAGTGTGGAAAGTACAGTAGCGTTGTGATGATGTAAGTGATGTTGTTGTCAGGGTGGTCGGTAGGTACTGTGGCGAGTGGTGATGTGGTGGTGTGGAAAGTGATGTTTTTTTGGTGTGGTAGGTGGTGCTGTGGTGGTGTGGAAAGTAGTGTTGTGATGGTGTGGAAGGTGATGCTGTTTTGGTATGATGGATGATGTTGTGGTGGTGTGGAAGGTGATGCTCTTTTGGAGTGGTCGGTGGTGTTGTAGTGGTGTGGAAGATGATGCTGGTGTGGTGTGGTAGATGGTGTTGAGGGAGGTGCTGCTTTGGTTTGGTGGTTGGTGTTCTGGTGGTGTGGTAGGTGGTGCTGCTTTGGTGTGGTAGGTGGTGTACTCGTGGTGTGGTAAGTGGTGTTGTGGTGGTGTGAACGGTGATGTTGTGGTCGTGTGCTAGGTGGTGCTGTGGTGGTGTGGAGGGTGGTGTTGTTTTGTTGTGCAAGGTGGTGTTGTGCCAGATGGTGTTGTGGTGCTGTGGCGGGTGGTGCTGTTTTAGTGTGATATATATATATATATATATATATATATATATATATATATATATATATATATATATATATATATATATATATATATAAAATGCAAGAAAGAAGGAACCAAAGGCCAGGGGCCTGCAAACCGTTCCTCCCAACAAAAAACAAAAATAATACACAAGAGAGCCAAATTCAAGATCCGTTAATTTCGAGATGCCTGGACACACTGCGTTTGAAAGACTGGAGATCATAGGAAGTAGGAAATACAGACAGAGGGAGACAGTTTCGGAGTTGACCTATTGAATAAATGAAGGACTGGAAGTAACGGTTAACTCTTGCATTACAGAGTTGAACAGAAAAAGGATGAGAGTTGGTTGCTAGACTGGTACTACGCGCCCGTCGTAGAGGTGGAGAGATGCTAGCAAATAGTTCAGAGAAGCTGCGACCATTGAAGTAATGATAGAAAAGTGATAAAGATGCAACAGTGCGGCGATGAGACACAAGTTGAAGGGAGCCAGTAAGAGAAGGAGAGTTGATGAGACGAAAAGCCTTTGACTCCACCCTACTGAGAAGAGCTGTATGTGGGGAGCCTCCCCACACCCGTTTATAAAGTCAACATCTGTGCAGGGTAAAGAAGGTACGGAGTCGGCTTAGCACAACTAATTTCTTGGAAGCAGATTTTACAAGAGATGCAATATGATCTTTCCAAGATAAGTCCCGAGTGAATGAAACCCCAAGCATGTTCAAGGATGATGCAGGATTGAGCTGGATATTATTAAATATTAGTAGGTACTCCTGTGGAAGATTGTGTCGGGTTGATAGGTGTAAAAACTGAGTCTTTAATGCATTAAAAACAATAAGATTATTTTTACCCCAGCCAGAGATACAAGCCAAGTCAGACATTAGGTTTGCCATAGCCTCATCCCATGTTTGTTGAAGTAAATGCTGAGATGGACGTTGTGGGAACCAAATGGAAAGGTGAGGGATGGAATTATCAGTGTACAAGTGGATAGGGTTAGATGTACAGGTTAGAAGGTCATTGATGAATAAAAGGAAGAGAGTCGGTGATAGGACAGAGCCCTGAGGAACACAGTTGTTGATAGATCTAGGAGAAGAAAGATGGTCACCTACAACAGCGGCTATAGAACAACCAGAAAGGAAGTTATAGATGAAGGCTCAGATAGAAGGATAGAAACTGTTAGAGGGCAGTTTGGAAATTAAAGATTTATGTCAGACTCGATTGAAAGCCTTTGAGATGTCAAGTGCGATGGCAAAGTTTTCGCCAAAGTCCCGAAAGGAAGATGACCAGGAGTCTGAAAGGTAGGTGAGAAGATTGCCAGTGGAGCGTCCTTGACGGAATCCATACTGATGATCAGAAAGAAAGTTGTGATAAGAAAGTTGCTTTAAAAATTTTCTGTTAAGAAATTAATCGAAAACTTTTGAGACACAGGATGTTAAAGCAATTGGACGATAGTTAGAGGGTTGGGAATGGTCACCCTCCTTTGGGACTGGCTGAATGAGAGCAAACTTCCAGCAAGAAGGAAAGGTACAAGTTGGCAGACAAAGGTGAAAGAGTTTACCTAGGCAGGGTGTAAGCACAGAAGCACAGTTCTTGAGGACAACAGGAAGAACTCCATCAGGCCCATATGCCTTGTTAGTACTAAGGCTAGTGACAGCAGAAAATACATCAGCTGAAGAAATTTAAATGTCAGGCATGTGGAAGTCAGAGGGGGGGAAGTGATGGAGGAACAGCACCAGAATCGTCTAAGGTGGAATTGGAGGAGAAAGTCTGAGCAAAGAGATCTGCTTTATCAGTACAAGAAATAGCTACAGAGCCATCAGAATAGAAAAGAGGAGGGAAGGATGATCTAGTAAAGTTGTTAGAAAGGTTTTTGGCAAGGTGTCAGAAGGAGAGGGAAAAATTCGAGTTGGAGAGTTGAGAGCATTTAGTATGGATGAAATTTTTTTTTTTAGCAGAGCGAAGAACAGACTTACCACGATTCCGGGCAGAAACATAAGCAAGATGTGATTCAGGGGTGGGTTGGTTCTGGTACCTTTTATAGGCCCTCTCCTTATTGCGGACAGCATTAGAACAAGCATGATTAAACCAAGGCTTTCTTGCATTGGTCAAAGGATATGAGAAAGGAATGTATGCTTCCATGCCAGAGAGAATAACCTCCGTAATGAGCAATGCACACTCAGATGGCTCCTGTCCATGGAAGCAATAATCAGTCCAGGGAAAATCAAAGAAGTACTGCCTGAGGGCCTCCCAATCTGCCGCTCCAAAGTGCCACAGTCGACGTTTCTTTGGAGGGTCCACAGACCGTACCGGAGTAATAGGACAGGTCAAGGTATGGCGTAGATGGTGCTATGATTCTTTCCTCTCAAGAATATAGACCCTAAGCTCTCGAGAGCAAAGGCCTTAGTCTTTCAAAAATACGGTCCCTATTATATATATACTCTCGGGATCAAACGAGGCCTTATAGTCTTTGGAACATGGGCCTTATTCATATACTTTTCGACACATGTGCCTTAAACAGTACACTTGGGAACATGGGCCTTGCACTCCTGTGAACATGAGCCTTATACTCTAGAGAACATGAACCTTATACTCTAGGGAACATGAACCTTATTACGAGCAAGGGCGAAGCCCTCGCGTATGTCTCGTCAAGTAGTGGCATTTTCTCACATTTGAGCTGTGCAACCCGGCCCAGCCTGATCATAATGGTTTTGAGAAGCTTATATCTCAGCAACCACAGGGCCGATTACTGCGTGGTTTTCACCATATGATAGCCCAGTTCATTAAGATTTGTTTTTGACAGGTTTCATCACACCCAGGCTGTGCACGTGGCACGTGATACAAGCCAAGTACAGCATGTCGAAAATCTTCTAAAGAGGGCCACAGGCCAGACAGTTTGTCGTAAAGGCATGAAACTTCGTAGGTAGATAGCCATCAATATATTCTAGGCATCCTCAGAGTGTAAGGCAACATTTCAATGCTTTCGGATTTAAATGGCCTCATTCGTACCCTGCCGAAAAAGGCGTTTTGTTGGTGATGTTGGTAATATGGGCCTTATACTCTTCGGAACACTGTCAAGGATATGGGTCCAATACTGTCACGAATGTGGGCCTTACGTTCTATAAAATATGGTCCCCAATTTGCAAAGAATACAAGACAAAAGCTCTTTAGAAAACGGATCCAGGAATACGAGACCAAAACCAAGTTGGCTTCAAAAATTTTGTTGCATTTCTCCCTATGCGATATATTGTTCAGCATCGTCTTCGTTTGTGTTAATAATATTGTATGTTATTAATGCGAACACGTGATTATTAAACCGATAGAAATTGCATAGAAGAGGTAGAATATGCAAGAGGTGCTGCAAAATATCCAAGGCTAAGAATTTGGCCAAAGGTCCGCTCCCACTGGCTGGCCGTGCTCCAGCTCACTGCCTAATTCACGTCAGCAACTTTTTAATCATTCGCTTGGACTTCCTGGACTTGCTGGTAGTGTCCCCATTTACTTTGCCATTCACGTTAGCAAGCATAAGCCTTTTCACGCTGGTTTGGTTTGAGGCGGGAGACCAAGTTATGTGATTTATTTTGTTCGTAAACGGAAATATCGAGAATACTAACGATAAACAACAAGGAGAGAAAATGTCTGCCAAATGTTATTTATGTTTGTCTCTCTGTCTCTCTGTCTTTTTGTCTCTGTCTGTCTCTCTGTCTCTGTCTCTGTCTGTCTCTCTGTCTCTGTCTGTCTGTCTGTCTCTCTGTTTCTGTCTGTCTGTCTGTCTCTGTCTCTGTCTGTCTGTCTGTCTGTCTGTCTGTCTCACTGATGATTGTGGCTGATGTAGACTAGTGAAGATGTGTGAATGTTGTGGATGATGTAGTGGTGACGTGGACTCTCGGTATAGTAGTGGTGATGTGTAGCTAATGTAGTAGCAATGTTCTGTAGGGATGATACAGTGATGATAATGAGTATTATGACTGATGTAATTGCGATGCATGGATGGCGTGTATGAATGTTGCATCTGGTGTAGTGGTAATGAGGGTTATAAATCACAAGCAAGGGTACCCGGCGTTGCCCAGGTAAAACCTTTCGATCGTGCAGGCCAGTACTGCCTGGAACCCTGGACAGCCACTTCCCCTGTAAGAGAAGACCCCCGAGATCTCATTTTACCCAGTGTGCCTATGTTCCTCCTCGGGCCCATTTCCCTAGGGATACATTCCCCATGAACCTATTACTACCATGGACCCATTTTCCCACTACCAACCCACCTACCAACCTGCCCACCCACTCCACCCGTCCTTGTCAACCCACTATTCCACCATTCCACCATCCCATCTGATCCTTTGTAGCTAATAATATGATTGTACGTACCCTCGCGTCCAACACGCGTTTGTCCAGCACGATTCGCGTCCAGCACGGAGAGCAAAAAATTAGTACGATTTAATACAATTTAATTACTGTAACATGAGTGCATTAGCATAACACGCACGGAGCTCCGAGAAGTGGGCGAAATCCGCAGAGTTCGCCTCTAGCACGATCACCCCCGGTCCAACACGGTCATACTGGACGTTCCTGTGATGATGAGAGCCAATCAAAACTTCTGAACAAGTTGCCTCCCCCACCCACTATCGTGACGTGATCGTGATGTCGCCCAATCAAAAATGCTTCTGCTCTCAAGTAATGTTTTGTTTAAATTTCTCCCTGAAGTGCCACTCAGTCGCATAATTCGCATTGGAAGGTGCTTTTTTCTCGCTGCATTTTCTGCCCTTGCTACTGCATTTTATCCCGCTCACGATGCCTAGGAAGCCTTCTGAGAACCCCAAGAAGCGGCAGCACCTCCCTCAGGCCACCAAGTTAGAAATCATCAAGAGGAAGAAGAAAAGGGAGAGGAAAGTGGACATCACCAAGGCCTACGACGTGAATGAAGCCAGCGTGAGGACCATAATAAAAAACCAAGACAAGATCCTGGCGCAGTGAAGGCTTACGGAGTGCTAGGACAGGCAGAAGCAGGACCTTCCATGGATGTGGATGAGGATAGTGATTTTGAGTGTGATTTCGCAGGATTTATGAGGGAGGTTGAGGAGGAGCAGCAGCCATTACCCGCTAGTGACGCCAGCAGCCATCCTCCAGGAACCTAGTAGGACTACCTACAGCCTCGGATACCACCTTCCATTCCCAGCAAGCCCACGAACACTATCCTAAAAGGTTAGTTATCATTCATAGTACAGCACCATTTATTACAATTACAGTAGTACCAATATATGTAAAGGTATATGGTAGGTATTTAGGGTGACTTTTCCTATAGTTGCTGACATAATTTATTTTTCCCCATAAGCTCTGTTGTTTGTCCAACACGTTTTTGGTCCAACACGGGACCTGTGCATGACAATATTACCGTGTTGGACGCAAGGGTACTAAGTAAACAACTCTACGGTAACTGACTACCATGTTTCCAACTTGTTGATGATTATTATGACTTCGCCCATCTACAGTATGATGAAGGAGGCATTAAGTGATTGGTCTATTCGTCCGTGCGTGCGTGTGCGCGAGTCCGTGCATCAGAAACACTCTCCTGAACCCATCCACGGATTTCCACCAAACTTCAAACAGCGATGCAGTATGAGGAGATGATGAACTGATCAGGTCAGCAAGGTCTACTGATCTAAGGTCAAGGTCACATGGGGTCGATTTATTATTATTATTATTTTTTTTTAACAAAGCCAGAAAGGACAAATTAAAAAAAAAAATCCCTACACCATATTACAGATGTCCTCCATTAATAAAAAATCTGTAACACTTGGACTTCAACAGCCGTAGGTTGAATTCTGGGGAGAACCATCCTGGGGAAGCGAGTTCCGAAGACATGCAGTTCGTGGAATTAAAAAATCCTGATAGGTAGAAAGTTCATCAATATGGTAGTGTGACAGTCCAATAATGAACGCTACCAGACGCCCGTGTAGCGCTGGGTAAGGCATGGAGAAGTGGCACAATGGATGCAACCTCGTATAAGCATTTGCCATAAAAGTACCTGTAAAACAATACAGCGAAGGCAGCATTCCTTCTTACTTGTAGGGAAAGTAGTTCATTTGTAATAGAAGGACTGTTAATAATTCTAATAGCTTTGTTCTGAATTTTGTCTAGCTGTTCTAGTGGAACTTCACATCCCTTCCACGAGGGTGAGCAATATTCCAACACACATGACTTAAAATTTACAGCTAGCTGCTCGTCACTGAAGAAGTTTCAGACTCTGCACAATAATCTGTTTCTCTGAAAAGGTTTTAGCGAGTCGTCTAAAATGAGAGGTCCAGCTGAGGGCATTGTTCGGTGAAACACCGAGAATTTCAATACTTTTAGAGATTGGCATATTAGTAGCGTTGAAGATAATATAGGAATCAGGCAATATGTATCTGTTAGTATATTGTATATAACTACTGTATTTGGTTTTACCATCATTACGTGAGACAATGTTATTTTGTCACCATTCAGTGATCTTAGATTCTTGATTTATTGAGATGGCTGTACTGAGTTGTGAGTTAGAGATAATGAATTTTTCGAATGCGTGTTTAAGTGTGAATGGACTGTGAGATGATGAGTCGTCTGTGTTAATAGACATAGCCGAGGTGTTAGTTAGATATAGAGATACTGCAGGTGTATCGTAGATTAATTGTCTGTCACTACTGTCGCCTGATAAAGTAGGGAGGTATTTAGGCAATCAGCTTGATACATGAAACCAGTGTCCACAAAATCGTTGCCACTAGTGTTGATAACGTTACCGTCGACGATACGGAGAGAGATCGCATATGTATCGTAGTTTTACGGCTGCCCCTCTATCACCAGTGCAGAGTAACGTGGGCTGCTGCCAGTAACATGGTGAGGTGTCGAGTACAGTGAATAGTAGGTCTCTCTCTACCTTATTTCCACCCCCTCCCTGTGTATTGTTTAATCATAAGTGATGTGAATTATAGGCAGTCTTGGGTTTTCGAGTTTATTGTACACAGTAATATCGAGATGTAATGAAAGAGAGTATCGTAATGTGGTGGCAACCTTCCAAACCATCCTACTTCTGTGTCCTCTCGGGCTCTCTCCAACCCAGTTTAACCTGAAGGGGATCTTACCGAAATTATATAGTTCGGTGTGTGTGTGTGTGTGTGTGTGTGTGTGTGTGTGTGTGTGTGTGTGTGTGTGTGTGTGTGTGTGTGTGTGTGTGTTTTCTCTGGTAGATTTTCACTCATGTCCGGTAATTCCTAGGCACGTGGGGTACAGCTGGTTACCCACGTGTCTGTACGTCATCAAAACTCTAGTATGTCTGGCCAAAGGGTTGTTGGTGGTCCAAAATTCCTAAAGGCTATATATACCTCTGCTATATGCTACCTTACTGTGCTAAAGTTACGCATTGTGATGTGACATACCAGTGCCCATGTACTGATGCCTATAATTATTACATGTTGTGTTATGATATACAAATGCCTATAGCTGCATATAAATTGACGGGATTATGGGTGACAGATAAGAGATAATTAATATGAATTAAGAATAGGGTTGGAGCCAAGACTGATCCTCGTGGCATACCGGCATTAATCGACTGGAAATTGGAATATACATAATTTACTTTAACTCTTATCTTTCTGTTACTGAAATATGAAGAAATCAGAGGAACAAAAGATTTTAAGTCATAGCAAGGAAGTTTGGACAAAAGGGAACGGTGCCACACTCTGTCAAAAGCTTTTGAAATATCAAGGGCTACAGCAAGAGTTTCACCATGTTGGTCAGTTGACTGATGAATGGTATGAGTCAGGAGAATAAGTATATAAACAGTAGATCTTTCGTGGCGAAAACCATACTAGGCCAGGAGCATTAGCTTAAACTGGAAGGGAACCTGGAAAAAAATTCGAGAAAGCTGTTGTTGTAAGGAAAGCTGCTTGGAAGCATGCTAAGCCGAAATCCACAAACACTAAACATTCCACATGAGCTATCCGTGTGGAACGAAAATCCAAGATGGCTGCCAACGGCATGGAATGTTTATATTGCTTTGGAACCAGAAGTCACAGATGGTTATGTAATACCTCTTTTTAAGGGTTTTGGAGTATGAGAACACCATTATTTACCACCATTTCAATGATTTACTGACGTATGTCCAAAATATGATCAAGGTAATGTACTGCTTTAAACAAAATGGTAAATGCAACACATTTAAAGTTAACAACCAACACCAACTTTTACCAACAGCAGTTACTGAACTATTTCTAAACAAAACATTTTTTAAGAATCATGACTAGTTATGATACACATTTATGGTATGGGAATTCGGTATCTTCTCCATCAGGTGGACATGAATTAGCACAAGATTGGCCAATACACGAGGAACACGTAGGTGTACAGTAGAGTCCTGCTTTCCGACATTTGCATCTCTTGCCACACATTTGTTTACACCCACATGACACAATGAGAGGAACATGCTCTCTTGCTACTAGTCTGTCAGTCAAAATGGGATTGAGCATTCCATCTTGAAGTTCCCAACCCCAGTACGCAGGATTTAGATCCTCAACATTATCTAACTTCTCCTGAACTGCGAATGAGTCCCGATATGAGTAGTACTTTGCAGCTGAGGATGTGGGAGGTAAGCTCCGAAGTTGGAAGCTGCTGAATGCTTTGCTCATCCTCTGCATGTACTGCACAAATCTCAGCTTATCAAGTGTTGTACATGTCGGATTGGCATTATATAACTTCAGTAAAAATACTTCCCTCACACTGGCTACTTCTTCATGGCTGACATCGCTCTTCTTATAGTCCAGGCCCTGAGGAACTAAATTGTGCAGATTTGTCTACAAGCACCAAATTTGGCTCAGATGTAGACCAGAACATACTTATTTCGTTTTTGGAGGGCGCCAAGCCCAGTGCTCACTGGGGCCCTCATGTTGGCCAAATCCAAAATGGCTGCCAGCCGATACATGATTGTGTCACAACTTCGTAACCAAAAGTCGTAGAATCATGAATGAACTCACTTTTTATAGGTTTTTGACCTCAAGGATTCCAAATCTGACCTCTGTTTTGACATTAACGGTCAGGATAACCCCCCCAAAGGGCACATTAATAGTAATTTTTGAAGTTTTACGGTAGTCCAGGCCCTTAGGGAGTTATGAGGAGGGTTTTGTGCAGATTTGTCTACAAGTACCTAATTTGGCTCAGATGTAGACCAGAACATACTTATTTCATTTTTGGAGAGCGCCAAGCCCAGCGCTCACTCGGGCCGCCATGTTGGCCAAATCCAAAATGGCTGCCAGCCGATACATGATTGTGTCACAACTTCGTAACCAAAAGTCGTAGAATCATGAATGAACTCACTTTTTATAGGTTTTTGACCTCAAGGATTCCAAATTTGACCTCTGTTTTGACATTCTTGGTCATTATAACCCCCCAATGGCATATAAAAAGTCAAATGAGATCAAAACTAAGCCAAGTAAACACAAAGTTTTATTTCAATCATTTAATGTTGAACTCCCGAAATACTCCAGGCCCAATATGGCAGATTTGTCTCCAAGCACTAAATTTGGGCCAGATGTTGACCAGAACAGACTGATTTCAATTTTGGAGGCCTTTGCCTTTTGATGTGAACAACATAAGTGTGGGCACTTGCGAGAATGCTACCGCACAAGTGGGTTACAAGGGTGCTGAGCACCAATCACATAGGAACTATAAGAAAACATCACTACTGCAAGATCTAATTGATTCTAATCTAGGTATCGTCATTGTTCACACATCCACCTTCACACTTGCACAACCCTGTGCAGCGGACTCCAGCCCTATAGCATTTGCAGTTTCCTGTGCAAGATCTCTCACAGCCACAGTGCAGGAGAATGGAACATGCCATACTAGCATCTGCGAGTGATGTCCAGTATGGTAACCAGATACCATTGTCATCTTTCTGCCAGCTCCAATCACTGAAGTCGGGGATTTCCTGGCAAACTGAGGTTGCTTGATTCCACTAAAAGCTTGCCTGAAGCAGTGCCCTCTTTATGTGCTCAAACAGCGCTGCTTGAGTGGGTGGTATGTTCTCCAGCGTTTTTGTACCACTTGTAAAAAGACGGTGCCTGGCTTCGTTGAAATTGGCCAAACCACATCCCTTACTGTACATGATTACCACAAATCGTTCCAGCTTCTGCATGTGCAGAGACTCAAGGGTTAAGAGTTTTGGGTCACGGGAGAGGGCCACCAGTATTTCAGTAAGTCCTGGGGTGCTTTGCCAAGATGGCCAGGCAGTCTTTTTGCCACATCCAATGAACTGTGATGTCGTGTCACATCCTGTGAGGGCATTGAAGAGTGGCAGTGCCAGAGACTTGGAGGGTCCAAGGCGAGAGCAGATATAATGGATGGGAATGTCACGGAATTTTTTTCCACTACCAACGTCCACCCACAGCTGTGAAAGTCCAAGTGTGGTGAAAAAACTTACAGCATGAACCACCACATCACTGTCAACGGTACGAACATAGGCTGTCCTGTGACCCTGTGCTGCAGCATGTGCCAGGTGAAGGAATATCCTTGTGTCTGCCTCAGGGTGGTTACATTGTTGGAGAGCTGAAACATTACAGGGTCTATTGGATAGCACATTCTCAAACTTTGTACTGAGAAGGAGCCTCCCACCCACATCTTTCTTGAAACACTGGTGGCCCTCACCCGTGACCCCAAACTCTTAACCCTTGAGTCCCTGCACATGCAGAAGCTGGAACGATTTGTGGTAATCATGTACAGTAAGGGATGTGGTTTGGCCAATTTCAACGAAGCCAGGCACCGTCTTTTTACAAGTGGTACAAAAACGCTGGAGAACATACCACCCACTCAAGCAGCGCTGTTTGAGCACATAAAGAGAGCACTGCTTCAGGCAAGCTTTTAGTGGAATCAAGCAACCTCAGTTTGCCAGGAAATCCCCGACTTCAGTGATTGGAGCTGGCAGAAAGATGACAATGGTATCTGGTTACCATACTGGACATCACTCGCAGATGCTAGTATGGCATGTTCCATTCTCCTGCACTGTGGCTGTGAGAGATCTTGCACAGGAAACTGCTGGAGTCCGCTGCACAGGGTTGTGCAAGTGTGAAGGTGGATGTGTGAACAATGACGATACCTAGATTAGAATCAATTAGATCTTGCAGTAGTGATGTTTTCTTATAGTTCCTATGTGATTGGTGCTCAGCGCCCTTGTAACCCACTTGTGCGGTAGCATTCTCGCAAGTGCCCACACTTATGTTGTTCACATCAAAAGGCAAAGGCCTCCAAAATTGAAATCAGTCTGTTCTGGTCTACATCTGGCCCAAATTTAGTGCTTGGAGACAAATCTGCCATATTGGGCCTGGAGTATTTCGGGAGTTAAACATTAAATGATTGAAATAAAACTTTGTGTTTACTTGGCTTAGTTTTGATCTCATTTGACGTTTTATATGCCATTGGGGGGTTATAATGACCAAGAATGTCAAAACAGAGGTCAAATTTGGAATCCTTGAGGTCAAAAACCTATAAAAAGTGAGTTCATTCATGATTTTACGACTTTTGGTTACGAAGTTGTGATACAATCATGTATCGGCTGGCAGCCATTTTGGATTTGGCCAACATGGCGGCCCGAGTGAGCGCTGGGCTTGGCGCTCTCCAAAAATGAAATAAGTATGTTCTGGTCTACATCTGAGCCAAATTAGGTACTTGTAGACAAATCTGCACAAAACCCTCCTCATAACTCCCTAAGGGCCTGGACTAAAACACATCCAACGTCCTCCAATCCTCGCTTTCCAAGACTTTCATGTCTTTCTTTTTGCCAGTGTCATATAAGGCAGAGGCTGTGTCACATCCGCTGAGAGCGTGTGCTGTCAATGTGTGTTGCCGTGTTTATGGATGCACTGCCTACTGGATGTTGTCTATGCTGTAAACAAAGTCTCTTGCAAGGTGCATGTAGATATTGTCTGTTGTGGCCCCATCAACCAAAATGATAAGCAGAACTTTCTCCTTTGCCACAGGTACAACAGGTCGTCCGATATTCCCAGCAAATGCCAGTGCTGTGCTGCTTATTAAGTAGTTGGCATCAGACTGACTTTGACAGCAAGCAACGCCTTCAGATGTAAGCTGGCCCTTCAGCCTACTAAGTAACCGTGACTTGTCGTTACGATTTTTAAAGTGGAGCGTTGATTGCCTGTGACTCATGTGCTGACTAGCGAACTGCACTTATGCTGTGTGCTGTTCTTGTCTGACGAAGTTTGCTTTTGATCAGCAGAGATATTAAACGTACGAGAAGTTCTGACACTATAAGTTCAGTGTTGTCCATGTTAGAAAATTTGGGATATTTAGATGTCATACATAATGGTCCGAATTTGGTCGTCAGTAAGGGAAACAGCCTTGTCTGCAATATCCTATGGTGTTAGACCTGTTGCTTTGTAATTCTCCCTCAGTATCATCTTGCCCTTCATCCAGAAATGTGTATAATTATGGTATCTTTTCCACTGTCACATGTCATTATCATGCGATCTCTATAGTGCTCTTGTAGCTTATCTTTCAAGAACTTGGTCGTGTAGCATTCACCATCATCAGAGTACTATCTTATTAATGAATCTATTTCTGTGATGATGGACTGATGTTCATTTCCTCTGAAGCCCTCGCCCATCATGAAAACGAATTTGATAGTCATGGTGGTGCTTGGCCTCAGCTGCCACTACAGCACCAACATTTTGAATGCGTGTATATACAGACTCTCCCCATCTATCAACTCGCTCCAGCGTCTTGGCTGCAACAAATGATATTAGATCAGGTGTTGCTGCTTCGTGAGTTGCCTCACGTTGGTCCTTTGCTTGTTTGGCGATCTTACTATAGTCCACATGTTTCCCACGGTACAGACACTCTTGTTTTATATTAAAGATCGTGGCCTGTAACGGCAGGTGATTTTCTTACTCACTTGTCTCTCTGATTCTTCTGACTCTCTTTCTCTCTTTTTTATGTATGATGGCATGATGTAATGTTCCTCACACCATTTATAAGCCGGAAATAGCAACACTTTAGATATTAGCTTTTCACCAAGTCCATCCCTCAGATCAGCACTAATGTTCAGTATGCTAGGTAGGCCTTGTTTTGTGACAGTACCTCGGCCAGAGGTGTTTGGCTTATCACAAAAGTCACAAATATCACATTGTTCTTGTGCTGCCATCTCGTTCCATTCACGCTGTCTTCTATCCATCTATGTACTTCTGTCTCCACACTTAATCTGTATCCAACCTGAAAAATAAAAATATCTGAGAATTATCTTCTAGTTTATGAAGTCATATCAAATTTAAAAATACTGATTTCCGATTATTTACGTTTGCTGCACGTTCTGTGTATAGCAGTGACATAAGATTCTTAGAATAATAACGGAAATGGATTTATCGCTCCTTAAAACCAATAATACGTGGTATTACATGACCAAGTGTGAATTTTAGTCACTAAGCCACTGTATGTACGAGCCCCATGCCAATGGTGGACATCTTGAATTTTTCGCCCCACACGGTTAGCATACGTGGAATGTTAAGAATGATTGTTGATTTTGACTTAGGTTTCAACGTAGCTTTCCTGAAACAATCAGCTTTCTCGATTTTTGTTCTAGGTGTATCCTTAATGCTCCTGGGCTATACTGTCTATCACTAATGAAATTGTTGGGTTCAAGATGTTTAATTAGGTGCCAGTTAATCACTATCTCAAACACTTTACCAAGGGAAGACATGATACCTACTGGTCTGCAATCAAAGGGTCAGAGGAACTTCCTTTCTTCGGAAATGGGTGGCTATTGGCTTCTTTCCAAGAATCAGGGAAAGAAGAAGCACATATACATAGTCTGAATAATTTACCTAGAATAGGAGAATGTTCTCGTGAACACTTTCTCAAAACAACTGGAGGAATTCCATCTGGACCTGGAGCTTTGTTGGTTGGCAAATTGTCTGGGATGGATTTTATATAATCTAGCCTGTATCTTAGGTGGAACAATTTCAGGAGAGTCAAGCAAAGTAGAATTTCTGGCAAATGTATTGGCAAGGATGTTCGCTTTTCCATGCGAGCCATTTGTAATGTTACCATCTGAAGATTTTAGTGGGAGAATGGGTGATGAACTTGTTAAAGCTATTATTGAAAGAACTGAGAGCTGACCAGAATATTCTATTGTCATTAGGACTGTTTAATAACTTAGATGCTTGGTTGTAAGAAAGTTTGATTTAGTGACATTTTTACTGTTTTTGCATGGTTTCTAGCAATTGTAAATTGACTGAATGATTCAGATGTTTTTTATTTTAAGTAAGAGTTATATGCTAATGACTTTTGGATTGTTGCTCTGGCACAAGTGCTATCATATCATTTTGCGGAGTAATATCTTTTGCGAACTGTTGATTTGGTATGAACATTTCCATACCAGCTTGTATTAAATCATTAATGGGGGACTGGGTAGAACTGATATCGCTAGAGAAGAAAAACTGCCATGAAATGTCAGCAAGATAATTTCTAAATCCATCCCAGTTTGCCTTATCAAAGTGCCATCGGTTCACAGACAGATTAGGAACGGGGAGGTTTCTGGGGACAGACTATTGAGGCTTTGATAAGGCCGTGGTCGGAGGACCCAAGTGGTGACAGTACCTCTATTCTGTACTGATCTGGATTATTTGTCAGGAATAAGTCAAAGAGATGGGCGTTATGGTCAGGATTATCTGGTATTCTGGTTAGTTGTTTTACAAATTGCGTGAGATTATACGATTCTGCAAACAGCTCGCACAACAGACCAGTATCGCCAGTCCTGGCAGCATGCTATAACCATTCAATATTATGAACGTTATAACAACCCAAAATGGTAATTTCAGTGGTAAGGGTGAGGTTAAGGTTAGCCCACTGCGTGGATATGGAATCAATAACTTCAATAGACTCTTGCTAATATACAGTAGTGGGTTAGTTGACTCAAACAACGAGTAAATGTGATCCACAGAAGATAGATCTAGGGGTGATTGTGTTTAATTGCATATGCAATGCCGCTGCTTGATATACAACTGACCATCCTTTTTTGAAATGTCTGGACTAAGTTGACTAGCCCGGGTCCTTTACGCCCCTGGGTTCAGGAGCAATACATGACTGAATGATGGACAGATTCAAGATGTGCGAAGGAAAAAAGATGGGAGATATTCCGAGGCGTGTTTGGCGAAGGGGAGCTGTCAGTGAGTTAGGCCTGAGTGTTAGCCAGGCAATCAGCTCAGTAATAGTCAGACATTACCCCGGGGACAGCCTGAGGGAACCCGGCACTGATACACAATTACGGCCATTGACACAGACCACAGGGACGTTTATAACATCGTAAATCCTCGTTATTAGCCGTCTTTTCTGACATTTTCTTCATATCAAGTTAACAGCAAATAAAAAAAAACATTTTCGTATACTGACTATCCAGAGACTTTATTTTATCTTTATTTTATTTTATTCAGCTTGCATGAGATTTTTGTAACTGAGGGGATCAAGAATAGACTCTGCCCCTTTACTACTACATATCCTTCCAAAGTAAAATATACGGGGTGTAGCCTGATTAATATAAACAAAACATAATAGGAGTACGCAGGTAAAAGCTTCATTGCTGTCTGTTTAGTTGATTTGCTAGTTCTCAAACTTAACAAAATGTATAGAAAAAGCTGTGATATTTTAAAACACATCATTAACTTAAAACGAACAAAAATAGAACAGATAGAGATGAATGAGAACCGTGTGAATTATCATCCTACTCTTGTATTTCACCGGTACATAATAAGGGTATTGTGGGGATATAAAACTGATATTCAGTAAAGTAGAAAATCGTACACGAATGGGAACTGTACGTACACCCTCTCAAAAAATTTTCGGCACTCCTTGCTCTGATACCCTTTGCAACGATCACTGTTACAGACGGCCTGAGTACGTAGTGTGGCTGGTACCCCTGTACCTTTGTCCCTCTCCCACTGGATTTCATCATTAGCGTACGAAGTAACACACACCAGCAACACAGGGCCAGGGATACCAACCACGCACCATAATTCAGGAGTTGATTCAGAACGCCTCGTGTGGTGTGGCATAATATATCGTGCCGTAAGGGTGCCGGAAATGTTTTTAAAGCCTGTTAAAGAATAGAAGTGGGACATAAAAACTATGATGCAGGTAGAAATGAATAGTTTATGTGCATCATCATTATCATAATCCTACTTTTCTCTAATACATGGGGTCGGCATTATGGAAATATAAACATCAGAACTAACCTTATTAAAGTAGACGAAAAAATATATATATAATACGAATACGAAAAATCTCAGGACTGAAAAAATCTTGAAAATAATAAACCTGGACCACAAGTACAAAGAGTAACAATGCAGTTTCAAAATACAGCTAATCCTCGTCATAAAAATCCTCTTAAATTCAACTTGTTATAACATCCACATTTAGTTATAGAAGAATATGCATATTAAAGTCCTATGGGTGTTATACTGTATTGCTGTTTGCCAGCTCCCTTCCAATCTACAGTCCTAACTGTACAGAAAACGTTGTATATACTATTGTAGAGCCCATCACTGACCTAGAGTGAGTTGCCCGTAACAATGCCTGGCAATGGCTTCATGAATAAAAAACAAGGGGAACTTGTCCATGGCTGTCATAGCTCGTGCCGCATTAATCAGATATTAATTTTTGCCTATCACTGTTACGCGATGAGAGGCTAATTCCAAGCTAAATATGTCTGGCCTAAAAAATAGGTTTGTCTTAGCAAGGAACGTAATGGATGACCTTTATGTCGTCAACAGAAGGTTAATGGAAATTATTAACCATAGTTGACGACAGGCCACTTGTAACTTGGATAGTGTGCAGTTAAGAATAAAATAATACTATTTTTTGTCGTCAGATGGATGATAACATACGAGATCATGTAGGGTGCAATTTTATATGTGTGTGAATATTTACGTTTATCACGGTGCTCTGGCATACCGTGGACTGTGGACATAAAGTGTTTGTTTTTATGAGAGAATGTTCAGTACCTCACGCTGACTCATATGAATAATAAATCTAGGATGTATATGTCCTTTCCCCTGTGTTCGCTGTATGTTACGCCCACAAAACCTTGATTTCATAATCGTATATCAAAACAGTAGATCAACGGCAATATTTACATATATAATACGTGGTGTTTTCTGATCCTCATGAATTATCGGCAACTGTCTAAAACAAATCTTGTTATGTGGTGTGAGTCAGAGAAGGGGGAGATTAGGTAAGGGACTCGGGATGTATTCGTAAAGCATCTCTACTACTTCAGCTCCAGGACGTCCTCTTTAGCCTATTCATTCTTGAGATTTCGTGATGTTTATTTTCAGTATAAGAGGGGGGTTAATGTAGTCGATATAGACCCTCTTTAGATCAATGTCTCTCTTAATTTTGACAAAATAATCTAAAAATGATAAGATTAAAATAAAATGACGTCCTCGAGCTTGGCGATTTAGTCCCGTCAAAAGCAACAGTGTTTGCTCTTTTATATAATATTGACAGTTATGTGGTGCAACGTCTGGTGACTGTTTGTGAGGATAAAGGCAAAAAAAAAAAAAAAAGAAAAAGAAAAGAAATCTGTACACATCTTCATCTCGAGAAAATATTAATACTTATTAACTTTGGCTGTGGAAAGTTTGGCACTTGTTTGTGTGAAGAAAATGCATTTCTCATATGAGACCTAAAGTAAAGAATGTGTATGAAATGCGACTCTAGTTTGACTGTGATGTGTTCGGTACTGTGTAAATGAAGATATAAGTATAGACTTACAGTCTTATGAAGAACCTAAGCTTAGGAAACTGTATGAATATGAAGTCTGATGAGGATGTTGGTAATCGTCTCAGTGGTACATTGCCTCTGGCAATATACCACTGAACAAAGTGTGATCAAAGAGTGCAAATCAAATTATAAATATTTGTCGTATACTCAGCTTTAAGCTCAAGAAGTTGTATGAATATGTCACATTTTGAGAGAAGATAAAAGTAAAAACACACAGTCTAACTCACAAGCTCAAGAACGTATAAGAATATGAAGGCAGGACTCTTATTATGGAGGTGCCACTGGGAATAAAAATATACGGTTCACGGAAGCGTGTCGAAAGGAACAGAGTGGCAGGAATATCAACAACGCAAGAGATTAGCTCGCTGGTTTAGTGGCTGACTCCATGAAACCAAGGGAACCTTTATCGTTTTGCTTAGGTGTCTCCTAACAATTTTATTAAGCTCAAAAGATATTTAAAAGTAAGGTGTTTAATATAGCCTTTATGAATCCCTTACTACCGAGCATCCTTCTTAACTTTAGCAAAATCATCGGGTAATAGCCTAAAAAAAAAAAAAAAAAGTGGTAATCACTTGGTCAAATCCGTCACCCGGTGGACGTCTCTTTCCATGTCTGATAACGTCAGACGATATACATATATTTTTCCAACTTAGAAGCCCCCATGTAGTGAAATAGTTCAGGAATATTACATCAGCCTTCTCCGTTTTGGAAAGTCTCTTCAAAGCTGAGAAAAACATAATGGATTTAGTATGAATAATCGAAAAGACGTGACTGTACTAGAGGGGCTAAAGGCACTAGCCTCAGTAACGGCCATGACTTGTGTACATGTGTGCGAGGTTACTAGACACAGCTGGGGATTTTTGTTCTAGCATGGCCCCACCCCTTAAAAAAAAAAAAAAAAAAAAAAAAAAAAAAAGACGCTCAGAACTAGTATGTCACACCATTCATTCACACAATAACTTTCTTCATCCACAAACTCATGCTAAGATATCCATTCACATTTACTTTATTTATTTTTTTTTACATATTGTTACGTCCTCACCCCACACTGCCACAGGCTCCAAGAGCAGTACTCTAGTACAGAAAGGACGTTGCCCAGTGAGTTGTTCTTCCAATGGTCAGCCTTTAGGTGTACAACACACAAGATCAGCTGAGGCGAAAATAAACAGTGGCTCCTTAAAGTTCACTGTCTATATTCTCCAAATAATTCCACTTAATGCCTTCCAACTTCACTTCACTGTTCTCACAAGCACTGGAGCTATACAAACTTTACTAATTGCTATTACATTTAATGCTTGACAACACTTTACTGTTAGTACACTTAATGCCTGCCAACACTTCACTTATTATACTATCTATCTATCTATCTACAGCCCGACGCCCCAATCCCGCAAAGGGTGGCCGCAGACAAAACGCCTTCAAGTCACTCTGTCACCCACCATTCGACTACCCTCCCCCCAGCTCACTCCCCCCTCCCTCATATACCTCTCAACTCCATCCCTCCACCTCATCCTCGGTCTACCCCTCCCTCTCCCTCCCTCCACCTCACCTACATACACCCTCTTAGTCAGTCTTTCATTCTCCATTCTCTCCACATGTCCAAACCACCTCAGTGTATTTCTCCTAATCTTTTCAACCACATCCACATCTACCCCACAACGTTCCTTCACTTCTTCATTCGTCAACCTGTCCCTCCACGTCACTCCACATGCTCCTCTCAAGTAACTCATTTCCACTGCTCTCACTCTTGACTTGTTCCCCTCTTGCAAGGTCCATGCCTCGCTTCCATACGTCAGGGTAGGGATCACAATACCATCATGCAGTGACTTCTTAACTTCCATACTCACCTCCCTATTTCTCATCACTGCTTTCAGTGTACCAACAACCTTTCTTCCCTGTTGTACCCTTTCACGTACTTCATCCCCCAAGGTTCCATCCTTACTCATCACACTACCCAAGTACTTGAATGCACTCACATTCTCCATATCCTCACCATCCAACCTCACTGCACACTCTGTGACTTCATTCCTCTCAAACACCATAACTTTACTTTTGTTTACATTAACTTTCAGCTTCCTCCTCCTACACACTGTCCCAAATTCATTCACCAAACCTTGCAACTCCCATTCAGCTTCACTCAACAATACTGTATCATCAGCAAACAGCAACACCGGAAGCTTCCAAATCTCACCCTCATTCATTAGGGCAAGCCCCACATCCACTGCCCTACCTTGCACCTCCATTACAACCCCATCCATATATATATTAAACAGCCATGGAGACATCACACACCCCTGTTTCAGTCCCACATTGAGATTAAAGAACTCACTCAGCTCACCATCCACTCGCACCGTAGCCCTAGCTCCCTCGTACATACTCTTCACAGCACTCAACAATTTCCCCTCCACTCCATATATTCTTAATACCTTCCACATACCTTGCCTATCTATTCTGTCATAAGCTTTCTCCAAGTCCATGAAGGCAGCATACACTTTCCTTCCCTTCTCTAGATACTTCTCCACTAAACATCTTAGAACAAATATCTGATCTACACACCCTTTTCCCTTCCTAAATCCCCCTTGTTCTTCTCCAACTAGCTCCTCTGTCATATGCCTAACGCTATCAATGAGTATTCTACCATATATTTTACCAGTCACACTAAGAAGGAAAATACCCCTATGGTTACTTATTATACAAGTACTGAAAATAATTTTCACTGACAGTAATTACACTTAATGCTTGCCAGCAACACTTCACAAACTTCACTAACAGCACTGCACTACACTCAAACTGAAAAACAGCTAAACTTCACTCAAACAGAACTGAAAACCCTACTGACTCTTTCTGGTCTCTTATCCATCCTTATATAAACTTGCATTACTAGAATGACCTACTTCTCCAACATTCTAGGGCATGCTGGTCTTGCATTAGCTCCTAGCAACAACAGATACTAACTAGGAGACATCAAAAGATGCTAGAGTTTTCTTACATTACATAACACTCTAAATCATTTACCATACGAACTTAAATTACATAATTTAACAAGCAAGCACTTCAATAAAACATTATAAAGAAAAAGAGCACAAATTAATGCATGGGATTTAGAAAGGGTCGAGGTTGTAATGATCAGATTTTTATTGTAAGACATCTAATGCAACAAGCTAAAGAGATGAAAATGCTACTTAGTATGTGTTTTGTGGATTTTGAAAAGGCGTTTAATATTGTTTCACGTGGAGCTATGTTGAAAATTATGAGATTCTATGGTATACCAGAAAAGTTTGTAAATATTATTAGAAGCCTGCATGAAGGTACTTTTTGTAAGGTACCGTATTGGTGGGTGGTTCTTTGAGTGATCCATTTCAGGTTAGGTCAGGAGTGATTCAAGGAGAAGTTCTTTCGCAATTGCTGTTTGTTTTGGTTATGGATTATATTATGAGAAAGGTTGTAAGGTGAACAGGTGCAGGAGTAAAATGGAAAGAAAATAAGAAGCTGATGGATTTGGACTATGCTGACGATATTGTACTGATTTGCGGAAGTATTTACGAGATGCAGAGGGTGCTTGCTTGTCTGGTGGAGGAAGGAGAAAAAGTGGGATTGGTAATAAATTGTGGAGAGACTGAAATTATTAATATGAACGTGGAGAAGGAAATCGATTGTGTAATTGGGAATAATGTGGTGAAGAATGTAGAAAACTTTAAATATCTGGGAACGATTGTATCATCTAATGGATCATTAAACAATGAAATTGAGGAGAGGATTAGACAGGCATGGCGAGCTGTTGGAATGTTGAAATCTGTTTGGAATAATAATATGCTTTCGGTACATACTAAAGTGAAAATTTACAAGTCCATGGTTAGACCAATTTTAATTTATGGGCATAAATCATGGTACAGGACAATTGGAACAGATCAGAAAGTATTAGGATTTGAGAATAAAATACTGAGAAGGATTCTTGGAGTAAAGTGACAAGACAGAGTTACAAATGAAAGAGTAAGGGATATTACGAGAGTGGAACCAGTTAATGAATATGTAAGACTGTCTCACTGGAAGTGGATGGGGCACATATACAGAAAAGAAGGCAGTTTAATACAGGATGTGCCAGAGTGGACTGCTAGAGGAAGAAGAAGTAGAAGTAGGCCGAGGGAAACCTGGTTGAGGACAATGAAAAGAGAAGCAGGAGAGGAGTGTTCGTGAGACCTGAAGGAGATGGCAAGAGACAAATATTGGTGGAGAAAGTTCATCGAGGCCCTAAGCATCCCGTGGGGTGCCACAGGAAATGATTGATTGACTGATTGAACTTACGAAATAACTGTGCTCACAAACAGCAGGCAAACTGGCAACTCTGACTCGTACCGATACCGGAACTACCGTACACGAATCGCTGAGAAGCTTCTCGAGCACTCAGCTGGCAAATCTCACTTCCTAACACAACCCCCTTCCTAGCTCTTTGTCGTCCCGACAAAACTACACAGTATATACAGACACAAACTTTAATCTTAATGAAACATCTAACTATACACAAAATAATCCTTCAACATCTCAGGTCTTCTTCTGTGCCGCTTCCAACGATGTCCTTGTTCCTCCAAACAGTCCACTTCTCCGGGAAGGTCTTGGTCCTCTTCGTGATTCACATCTTCTCTTGGGGAACCGTCACCATCCTCTTGGACTTCAGCTCCTTGGTCCTCCTCAACATCCTTGGCTGCGGGTGAGCACAATTCCTCGGAGACATCCCAGCTGTACTGTCCTGGCCCATGATACTGTCCTAGACAGATCGCGTGTACCACCTTTGGGCGAGACTTCCTGCCTCCCCGAATCCAGAAGGTTACGTTTAATAGGCGGTCAAACATAATTTAAGGCCCATCCCATGGGCTCTGCAGCTTCGGTGACTGTCCCTTCTTTCGATAAGGATTGTATAACCAAACTTGGTCACCATCCTTGAAGCTCACCTAACTTGCCTTGGCATCATACTTGCACTTCATCACCTCTCCTGAAAACTTGAGGGCTCCTTGCACTTGATGATGTACCTCAGCCAGCCTTTCCTGAAGATGCTTTGCATAGCTGGAGGTGTCTGTAGGCAGCTCTTCACCAGGTGGTCTTCTCACTAACAAGTCAACTAATAAACGTAACTCGTGGCCCATCATCAGTTTTGCAGGAGTGTAACTAGTAGACTCATGGGATGCAGACCGATATGCCATCAGCAATGCAGGTAATTTCTGGTCCCATTCTGTTTGCCCATCTACACAGTACTTATTCCAGGGTCCAGTTGAATTTCTCCACCATCCCATCTGACTGTGGCCTTAGGGGGGTCGTCCTGGTCTTCTTGATCCCCAATAACTTGCAGTACTCATGGAACACACCAGACTCAAAGTTTCTACCCTGGTCTGAATGTAGTTCTTGTGGCATCCTAATATGACAGAAAAACTGGTCAACCAATGCCTGAGCAACAGTCGCAGCCTCTTGATCAGGGATGGCATAGGCTTCTGGCCACTTTGTGAAGTAGTCCATGGCGACACATATATACTGGTTTCCTCTCTCAGTGATTGGCAAAGGTCCAGCAATGTCCACCACGACTCTTTCCATCGGTGCACCCACTTGGTACAGCTGGAGAGGGGCGCAACCACGTTTCTTAGGTCCCTTCTTAGCATAGCACACATCACAGGCCCGACACCACTCTTCAACATCCTGACGCATGCCAATCCAGTTAAACCTCTGTCTCAGTTGGCTTAGAGTTTTCTTCACTCCCAGGTGCCCACTAGTGATCTGACTCACCCAAGATCTTGGACCTCATCTTCTTCAGAAAAACCAGTTGCCAATACTTGCTGAGGCCATCAGCTGCCTCCCACTGATGCTCCAGTACTCAGTTGTTCAGACAAAGTAGATCTCACTGACTCCAGTAGCTCTTGGTCGCAGGGCTTAACCTGGAAACTTCTTCTCACGATGGTCGCACTGTACTCCACTGCAGCCACTCTAGCACTGGTTGTAAAGCTGCATCCTCCATCTATATCCTTTTCAGGTCTTCTCCATCTGATGCTGGCCCTGTCACTGCAGAACGGCTGCATTTCTTACTATGATCTTCCTTTTTACTACACTGTCGGCAATCCGGATCACAAGGCCGACGACTCAGGCTGTCAGCATTGACATGTACCCACCCAGGACGGTGCTGCACCTCATAATTGTGCTGGTCTAGCTTCCTGAGCCAGCGTGCCAGTTGTCCTTCTGGATTCTTTATTGTTTTCAGCCACTTGAGTGCTGCATGATCCGTCCTGATGATGAAGTTTGACCCATACAGGTAGGGGTGGAAGAAATCAAGGCTCTTCATCACTGCCAAGAACTCCTTACGGGTCACACAGTAGTTTGCTCCGGTGGGCTGAGCTTCTTGCTGTAATATGCTACCACATACTCTTTGTCATCCTTCTTCTGTGACAAGACTCCACCAATACCATGGTCACTAGCATCACAGTCCAAGATAAATGGCTGATTCTGGTCTGGGTACGGCAACACTGGAGAGCTTGCCAACGCATGCTTGAGTTCGCCGAAGGCTTTCTGAGTCTCTGCAGTCTATGAAAACTTCTGCATTTTCCCCAACAGCTTGTGAAGAGGTACGGGTACAGATGTTGTTGTAAAGTCTTTGACAGAACGGTGATAGTAGGTGCACAAGCCCAGGAAGCTCCATAGCTCTTTCTCACAAGTTGGAAGTGGCCAGTTTTCCACAGCTGCCATCTTCTCTGGGTCAGTACGGACGCTGCTTTCACCTACAATGTGTCCCAGGTACTTTACTTCCTTCTGAAACGGGTAACATTTCTTGGGCTTCAGCTTGAGCTGCGCTGCGTGGATCCTGTTCAACACCTTCGACGGCCTCTCCAGTTCTTGGTCGAAAGTCCAAACACAATTACATCATCCAGATAGATGAGAGTCGTTTCAGTGCAGGCCCTCAAGTACACGATCCATTACACGTTCAAAAGTAGCTGGGGCATTACATAGGCCAAATGGCATCACTTTAAACTGTCATAAACCCCACCCATATCAAAAGGCTGTCTTCTCTTTGTCCTTCTCTGCAACCCTGACCTGGTGGTATCCTGCCTTCATGCCTAGGGTGGAGAACCACTTAGCACCTGACAGAGCATCCAGGGTGTCATCAATCCTTGGCAAGAGGTATGCATCCTTCACTGTCACGTCATTCAGGGCTCGATAGTCTATACAGCACCTTACTGAGCCATCCTTTCTCTTTACCAGAACCACTGCTGATGCCTAAGGACTACTGGATTATACTACTACTCCTTGACCTTGGAGATTGCTCATCACCTTCTCCATTTCTTGCCGATGGGCTGGCGCCATCCTCCACGCTGGCTATTTAATCGGGCGGTGATCCCCGGTGTTTATACTATGCTCCATCAGATCAGTACACTCCAGGTCTAGGTCTCCTGTGGAAGACATCAGCAAATTCCGTCAGCAGCTGCCTCAACTTTAGCACTTGTGAACCATCCAGGCATTGGCAACTCCTTGAGAAAAGGTCTTGTAGGTAGTCTGGCATGTACTGTATCTGTCTTCCTTGACTACACTTCTTTTACAGGCCTTCCTCCGCTGCCACTCATGGTCCACCACCTGCCACAGTCCCACAATTTCTCTCTCGTTGATATTCTGTGGCTCACTGGAGAAATTGGCCACCACAACCGTCACTTCACCTGCACCTGTTTCCACCAGTGTTCTCCCCACCATCACCCCGGCCTTCGTCTTGCACCATACATCAGGCTTCACTACCCTTATACAGCTGTCAAAAGAGCCACTCACCTTACATTGGAGCAACAGTTCTGATTTTGGGGATATCACTGTAGTGCAGAGTGCTCTCACCTCACCACCAGAATTGGTATGTTTCACTGCTGTGATGGGCACCTGCCTTCCCTGAGCCTTCATCTTCATGGAGCAGAAGTCCAGCTCACATCCCATGGACATAAGGTAGTTCAGACCCAGAAGGCAAGGATCCTTCATGTAGGCCACATAGATTGGTAGAGTAGCCTCTTGCCCTGTCACTTCAATATGGACATTCAGGGTTCCCCTCAGTACTGCGCAGTGCCCAGTTATGCCACACAGTTGTTCTAATGACTCAGGCAGATACCAATGATGTAGCACATCAGGCCTCACAAAAGTCTGCTCTGAGGCCGAATCAATCACCAGGGAACACTTCGTTCCATCTATCCTTCCATCTACTGTATTCGGACACTGTCGATTGCCGTCCTATTGCATTTTCTCGGTGGTGGGGCTAGTTGGGAAGAGCAGGCTGGTGGTTGCCTCTTCACACCAGCCTCCACTAGTTTTCTGCTTCTTTCTTGTCTTCTGCAACCTTCTTTTCATCGTTTTTCTTCTTTGAACACTCGGAATTGAAGTGCCCCACCTCACCACATGTCCAACACGCTTTTGTTACAAGTGAAGATTTCCTTACACTGCTCTGTTCTTGTTCCTTCTTATTTATGTGACAATCTTCCTTCTTGTGCCCCGACTTCCTGCAAAACCAGCTGCCTCCTCCAGTCATCTCCTGTTCCCTCTTTCACTTGTAGCAGTCCTCTTTTCTGTGTCCTGGCTTTTCACAGTACCAGCAGCTTCCCTCAAATTTTTCCATTTCACGTACCTGCCCCTTTCTTGCCTTGAATCCTGCTCTACGATCTGTCTGAAAAGTGGACATACTGGACTTGACATAGGACTCAAACTCTAGATCCCTGGCTAATGCTTCTTGCATGCTCCTGGACTGTGCCTGCATCACTTGCACTTTCAACTCTGCACTGTCAAGAGCATCAATGGACTGATCCCTTAGAAAAATAGCCAATAGGTTAGGTGCAGCTCCAAGGTATGCTTTATATGCCATACTCTCCAGGTCATGAGCAAGCTGTTGTAGGGATTCTCCTCGAGCCCATACGTGGCTCCGGAATCTTGTTCTGTAAACCTCAGTCTGGTACATGGTTCCATATCTGCGCTCCAGCACTTCTACTAGGGATTGATAACTATTCC
This sequence comes from Coenobita brevimanus, assembly GCF_032717465.1. Classification (NCBI taxonomy): domain Eukaryota; kingdom Metazoa; phylum Arthropoda; class Malacostraca; order Decapoda; family Coenobitidae; genus Coenobita; species Coenobita brevimanus. The sequence goes on along the minus strand of NC_136987.1, from coordinate 14,071,881 downwards.
TCTCCACCACTGACATCTGGCCCAGAATTTCCATTGCGGCACCCTTATGGCTATTAGCAAGCTGCACTGCGCTCTGCCTGTCATCCCAACCATTCTGATCCGAAAGTAACTCAAATTGTGGATGGTAAGCTTCCCAAGATACTCTACCATCAAATTCTTGACACTTGTTTTGATTGGACCTCCATTATAGACATGAACTTCACTGGTTTGGGGCCTAAAAACTGGGGCATCATAATTAAGGCCAGGACTTAAACCTTCTGCATTCTGATTATTCAACCCTGTAATGCTACCATTAGATGCCTGAGATCCATCAAGATTCACCATACACTGTCCATTCCTTTGATATGCTCTCTGTACACTAACCTGAGGCTCAGCAGTGTAATATTTCTCTACAGCCTCCATTTTCTCACTAATTATCTTCACATGGCCGACTACATGCTTCAGCTGGTTAGCTACATGCTGTCTGCACTCCGTCAATATTTCCTCGCTAATTGTCTTCAGCTGGTCATCCACACGCTGTTTGCGCACTGTCGCTATTTCCTCAGTAATTGACTTCAACTGGTCATCTACATGTTGTTAAAGCTCCATCACATTATTGCATACATCATACTTCTGGTGCTCTTGTTTGGCATCTACTTCCTCTTTAAGCTGTTGCTGTTCTTCCTTCATTTCCCCCACGAAAGCATGTAGTTGTCCTTGCATTCTCAGATGTAATTCCCTCTTTTGCTCCTGAAGTGCCTCCTGAAGCTGTTCATATGTTCTTTCTGTTCTTCATTCTGTGCCCGCAATTTTTCTTTGATTTCGTTCCTGGGCTTTATCTGTCCTTCATTTTGTGCTTGTAATTGTTCTTTGTGTTCTTCACGTTGTGCCTCTAGTTGTTCACTCTGTGCCTGTGTTAGCTTCACAATTGTTGCCAGAGAAATTTCCTCCTCCTGCCCAGCTCGAGACCTTGTCTTTACACCTCCTGCTTCCATGTCGAAGGTTAAACTAACTGCAGCACTTAATCCACACTCCTGACACCAGTGTTACACCCTCACCCCACAGTGCTACAGGCTCCAACAGCAGTAGTCCAGTACAGGAAGGACGTTGCCCAGTGAGTTGCTCTTCCAATGGTCAGCCTTTAGGTGTACAGTACACAAGATCAGCTGAGGCGAAAATAAACACTAGCTCCTTAAAGGTCACTGTCTTTATTTTCCACATAATTCCACTTAATGCCGTCCAACTTCAATTCAGTGTTCTTACAAGCACTGGAGCTGTACAAACTTTACTAACTGCTATTACACTTAATGCTTGAAAAAACTTTACTGTTAGTACACTTAAAGCTTGCCAACAGTTCACTTATTGCACTAGTACCGAAAATAATCTTCACTGACAGTAATTACACTTAATGCTTGCCAGCAACACTTCACAAACTTCACTAACGGCACTGCACTACACTCAAACTGAAAACCAACTAAACTTCACTCAAACTGAACTGAAACCCGACTGCCTCTTTCTGGTCTCTTATCCATCCTTATATAAACTTGCATTACTAGAATGACCTACTTCTCCAACATTCTAGGGCATGCTGGTCTTGCATTAGCTCCTAGCAACAACGGTTACTAACTAGGAGACATCAAAAGATACTAGAGTTTTCTTACATTACATAACACTCTAAATCATTTACCATACGAACTTAAATTACATAATTTAACAAGCAAGCACTTCAATAAAACATTATAAAGAAAGAGAACACAAAAATTAATGCATAACTTACGAAATAACTACGCTCACAAACAGCAGGCAAACTGGCAACTCTGACTCTTACCGATACCGGAACTAGCATACACGAAACGCCGAGAAGCTTCTCGAGCACCCAGCTGGCAAATCTCACTTCTTAACAATATGAACAGAGGAAGGAAAACAAAATTATAAAATTCCGTACACCAGATTACAAGTGTCCTCTGTTCATAAAAAAAAATCCTAACAGTTGGATTTGAACTAATACAGGTTGAAGTTTGGGATGAAACTAATCTGAGGAAGTTAGTTCCAAAGAGAAGCAGTACTTGGAATAAATCAATTCTGATAGGCAGAAGTTCTGCAATAGGGCAGTGTGACAGTCTAATCATGAGCACTACCAGATGCTCGTGCAGCAATGATAATGGCGTGGAGAGGTTGCACAGTGGATGCAACTTCGCATGAGCATTTGCCATAAAAGCATCTTTAACAAAATGCAAGGAGGCAACACTCCGTCTTACTTGCAGGGGAGTTAGTTTTTTTCTATTTGCTTGATTATTAAACTTCGCCATATATATGGCAATGCTTGTTGTTTTGGTAAGTATTAATATTGTTTTTCTCTCCAGTGTTTGTTCTTAAATCTTGATGATGTTATGCAGGAAGACACCCTAGAGTAACCCAAGTACTTGTGCCACATATGAATGACCTTGATCGATTTTTGAAGATAATAGTTTTTGGTGCAAAAATCGCATATTTGAAACAAAAACATCTCAGAAACTAATTAAGGTGAAGCTATTTGGTTGAAAAATTCTATGATAGAAAAGTTTGTTGAGAATTTCGACTGAATATTTTGCCATTTAGCCAAGTGGAACGTACCGAATTCAAATCTGCTTAGTGTTTTCTTTGTAACACGTTATGGAGAAAAGTTGTAACTTTACAGAAATATAGCAATGGTCTCTCTCATTATCTGAAAGAAATATGGTTACAGTTAAGCATACAATTAGCCAGTTATTGAGACAAATTTTAAATGTACCCGTGCATACAAAGAAAATCAATACCCTAAACAGTTATGGCAAAGCTTCCTTACTGTGGCCATACACTAAGTAAATAGGTAACAGGTTATTCTTATAGCTTTGTTCTGAAATTTGTCCAGCTGTTTTAGTGCAGCCTTTCTACATCCACTCCACAAGAGTGAGCAATATTCCAGCTGAGAGCACACATCTTCAAAATTATAGCTAACTGCTCATCAGTGGAGATGTTATGGATTCTGTACATTTATCCAAGTTTCTTTGAGGTGGTTTTAGCAAGTGATCTAACATGAGAGGTCCAACTTTGGGAATTATTAACACATTCTGGGTCCGGCCCCTCTGCAGCCACAAGAACCATTTGGCTTTACCCACACCCGGCTCTGCCTTCCTCCTCCCCGCCGTGCACTGGAGTTTTTTCTTTTCAGATAATTCCTTCACCCCGAAATATCTGGATTAGCGGATTTGTTTTTATAGTGTTAGAAAGCTGAGTCTTTGTAGATGAAGATGAAAGAAAAAAGAAAGTGATACTGCATAAAGTAAAATAGTTATGACGAGTGTAAATTGAAAGAGCTCATAAAAATGTTTATGCCAAATCCGTGCCCATAAGTTTTTCTGTTCTGATTATTTTTTATACCAAAATATTTGGGTTGGTGGATTTGTTTTTATATTGTCAGAAAGCTGAGATTTTGTAGATTAAGAGTAAAGAAAATAAAAATGATATTACATATAGTAAAATAGTTATGAAGAGCACAAGTTGAAAGAGCACATAATGTTTATACTACTTTTTTTCTAAACATTTTTGGTTGCGTTTTCTAATTTTCCCCTGAATGAAAATGGTATCATCGAACTGGAAATTTAATCAGGCTAATATCGGACCAAATTTCAGAACGCAATTCCTGGTTTATGGTGAATATTTGTTTATACACGGAGCCGTGTCTAAATAGCTGCTTGGACACTTTCAGGTTGGACACAGATCCGCGTCTAAAGACCGTGAAAGTGTTAAGAGAAACACCGAGAATTTCAATACCTTTTGATATAGTACTGGTTGCATTGATGCTAATATAGAAGTCAGGCAATACCTCTCTATTAGTAAATTGGATGTATTATTTTTTTCTAGCACTAAATAAGACAGTGTTATTTTGTCCCCATTCAGTGATCTTAGATAAATCTTGATTTAAGGAGGCTTCTGTGCTGAGTTGGGAGTTTGAGATACAAAACATCAAAATGGGTGTTGAAATGTAAAGGAACTGTGAAGTGTTGAGTCATCTGCATATTAGCGGTTGGGATTATGGGTGACAGACATCATTAATATGAATGAGAAACAGGGTTGGAGTCAGGACTAATCTTTGTGGCATCGGCATTAACTGAATGTAAATTGGAATGTACATCATCTACCTTTACTCTTACCTTTCTTTTGCTGAGGTATGTTGAAATCAGTGGGACAAAGGATGATCAGTCGTAGCAAGGGAGCTTGGATAACACAGAGTGGTGCCACACTCTGTGAAAAGCTTTAGAAATATCAAGGGCAGCGGAATGGGTTTCTCCATGCTGGTCAATTGACTGATGGAAGGTATGAGTAGAGAATTAGTGTATGTATATCAAGGGAGGGTCGTTCGTGGCAAAAACCATACTGTCTGTCACTAATTGAGTTAATGGATTCACGGTGTTTAACAATGTGTTTAATAGGCACATGAAAATTTATGGTTAAAAAAATGACCTTTGTAAGATTTTCCTTTATTATATGAAAAAAGGAACAGTTTTTACTTAAAACACTTCTTCATAAATCTCCTTTGGTTCTCGCAGTATGAGGCTCAGAATTCCACTGAAGGGCCTGTATAAGTCAATATTACTCGTAGTTAATGATGTGCATGGCAACCTAAAAATAAGTGTCCTGTATTAGAAGTAAACCTTGTTTTTCTCAATTATAGCTTTGGAAAAAAATACAAATGTGCATCCTGAAAGTTTTTCAATCATTAATATTATTGTTGTATTTTGTATTGTAGAAACATATACTGTATGCATTCTTTTTATATAAGAACCATTTGCATCACATAAATATATTTATTGAGCTTGTTTCCTCATTGGATCAGTATCAGATGCAGACGTTTTTCTTTTCTATACCTTCACTTCAGTATACTTTGTATTCATTGAATATGCCTCACCAATTTTGTTGAGCAAAAGGTTAAAGCAAGTCCTTCATTTGATTCCTTTGCATCATTAGGTACTACTGCCACTAAGTCTTCTCTCTTTTGCCCATAAAATGCATGAATATTCATTATAGTGTCTAAAAGAAGTTTAAACATACATGAAAACTGTTTCAATGATAGCTCAACGATTTTGTTGAGGTTTTTCAGTACCATGCAGTTTTACCATAAACATGTCTCTCAACAAAGTCGTTAAGCATTATTCAAGGATCTAGTGCTATATATTACACATGATAATATATCATAAATACTGTCTATCTATATCTACAGTATATACCCAGGCTGCTTCCCCCAAGGAAAGGGAGGTAGCCGAGACAGGACGACACACTCCCAATTTACTCATCCACTCAAACACATTCATTCGCATCTTAGCCCCAAAGGGAAGAAGGGACAGATCCTCACCGCACCACACCGCACGAGGGTCAACTGCGCAGTGCAATCAGTGACATCCGCAGCAGGGCCCGACAGCAGAGTTGGTTTACCCCTGCCACATAATAATAGACCCATCCCCTTACCCGCACCTGACCTGATCAGCTGATCAGACCAAATGCGGGAGAATATCTCCTCAGGGCTGCGTCATCATTTATTCATTCACAATTTCTCTTCATTTATTTCTGTCACGCACAGCCACTCTTCCTTGCTCAACAGACATCCCTCTCGCATCCAACGCTCTCGTCACACTATCCATCCATTCTATTCGTGGTCTTCCTCTCAGCCTTACACCTCTCACATCAGATCTAGTTATCTTTTTCACCAATCGCCCATTATCCATTCTCTCCATATGCCCAAACCATCGCAACACCCTCTACTCAACTCCATCAGCCATCTCCGTAACAACTCCAGTTCTCCTTCGCACTTCATCATTTCTCACTCGATTCATACGCGTCACTCCACACATACTCCTCAGACACCTCATCTCCATTACATTCAAACTTTTCCTCTCTGCTACACCCATATTCTATGTTTCAGCCCCATATAACGCAGTCGGTACCACAACTAATACTAGTATCAAAATTATCGCAAGTGTATAGAAATAACAAAAATAGTACAGAAATATTGCATACTCTACTACTGACCACTAAAAGCAAATGAGAAAGATGAGGAAAATCCGGTCTCGCTGGTACTTGAGAGGCTATGTTTACGCTGAGTCAGCTGACTGACACATGCTGCCATCAGTTGATGGTACCAGGCACCAAGGCAAAGGCTACAATACTGCTGAGCAACCTGGACGGGGATTCTCTTTTTTATACCTGCAATTCTGTATAATTTGTACTCCTTAAATATGCCTCACCATTTTTGTTGAGCAAAATATTAAAGAGTAGCCTCTAATATTTTTCCAAGAGGAAATGTGATAGCTATTGATCTGTAATCAGAGGGGTCAGATTAACTTCCTTTCTTTAGAATCAGGTTGATGATGGCTTTTTTACAAGAATTTGGGAATGAGAAAGTATGTATGCCTTAATAATTTAGCTATATTCACTAGTAAATTATTTAGGATAGCCTTTATGTAACTAGCATGAATCTTTTGTGGAGCAATTTCGGGAGGGTCAAGTTCTAATACAGGAACGTTCTGACTGACTTCCTGTACGGTAAAATTTCTGGCTAACATATTGGCAAGAATGTTAGCTTTTTCACGTAGGTCATTTACAGTGATTCCGTCTGAAGATTCTGTTAGGGGAATTGGTGATGACTTGTTAACGTTACAATTGAAAGAACTGAGAGTTGATCAGAATATTCTGTAGTCATTAGGATTATTTAATAATTTGGATGACAGAGTGTGCAGAAAATTTGATTTGGCGAGATTTCTTACCGCGTTTGCATGGTTTCTGTCAATTTCAAAGCGACTGAGGGATATGGTGGTTTTCCACTTTCAGTAGGAGTTATACTCGTATGATAAAGACTTTTGGGCCGTTGCTCTGACACAGTTGCTTTCAAACCATATGCGGGAGTCCGATATTTTAGTGAACTGTTGACAGGGAAAAAATAATTTCTTATCAGCCTGCATTATCATTTACTAGGAACCGGGTGGAAATGTCAGGTGACAAGAAAGACTGCTGTGGAACATAAGCTAGATAATTTCTATATCCATCCCAGCCTGCTCTATCAAAGTGCAATCTAGTCACCGTGACTGGTTCAGAATGGGGAGGTGTGAGGCAAGTAACAAATGTGGCTTGAAGAGAATGTGACTGGAGGATCCATGTGATCATGCACGCCGGTATTGCCTGGGACACTGGATGGCCACTACCACTATGGGATAAGACTCCTAGGGTCCCATCTTACCTATAAAACATATGTTCCTCTTTCCAATGATATATTCCCCATGAACCTATTTCTACCATGGACCCACAATTATCCCACTTCCAACACACCCACCAAACCTTTCGACTCCTCCATCCACCCGCCAATCCTACCCATCCACCCACCCACCCTGCCCTCTCACTCACCCATACTGCTCACCCACTCGCCCACCCACGCTGACCCGTCACACCAACCTAACCCAGCCCGACCATCCCATCTATCCTACCACCCTCCCAGCCACTCCACTCACCCTGCTCCTCCATGCCCACCCATCCACTCAATCCTGCCCACCTATTCCACCTTCCCTGAACACCCCACCAGTCCTTGCACCCATCGGACCCCTTGTAGCTAATAACGGTATGGTTATGTAAGAAAAACAAACAGTATTTGGCTAGCTGATTCTTCGCCATGTTGACTTGATTACCCTGTATTTCTAAATAGTTTTAATCTTGGACATTAGGGACGCCACTTTCACTGCTGTATTGTACACATTTAAATTCGTTAAAGGTTACCATACAAAGTTAGACTCTTTATTGAGTTCTATATCATCCCCCTCAATTTCAGCACAGAATATATATATATATATATATATATATATATATTGTTACATAGCCTATGATTTCATCATCCTTTGTGTAATTTTAACGCACAGTATGCTGCATGTTTGATCACGAGCGTGTTCTGCCTCAGTCCCCCCCTTCTACTGTTATAATAGAGTAAGTCGTCCTTTCTGTTGTTCAGAGCGGGATTGTCAGCTCTTTGTCCCCATGGCTTCATTTGCGCGTCCTTCTTACAAGTTGTATCAAGCTCTGCTGGCCCCTATATATATGATGAGCTCAGTCTCTGCATCATTGCCACTTAGATCTACTCCTCATTTTGTTCACATCTCTGTCCTCCCCTGTACAGTTATTGTTGTGAGTGCTCAGGAAGTCTCCAACCATCTAGCAGCTGTGTAATTTGAGTATAACTGTTGTTGCACTTTTTCTTGTACTGTGTAGCATAAGGTGTTGATTTGTAGGCCTAGGGAGTTTTTTTTTTTTTTGTGATTTATGTAGGATTCATTTTGTCAGCCAGTTTTAATATTATTTGGTATCTGTAATAATTTATCTTGCATTAACTGAGCATTACCCAGTGTATTTTCATTTTATCAGGGCTGACTTAGGTAAATTAACTCTTGCTAATTTCATGTTAATAGAGGCTATTGCAGTTAACCATATATTTAACTTGTTTTTGCCATTACATTATCCTTATGAGTCCTGAATATTTTGTTGTTAGTTTGAGCATTAAACTTTAACTTGTAATTTTACCTAACTCTTTTGTTTTGAACCTGGAACTTTACGGGACAGTAGTGACTCTTAGTATTCTCACATAATGTGTACATTATCTTTCTCTGTTCCGTAACATAAATTTGGCGACCTCTCATCAGGATATTCAGGATATTATCATAAGGATATTGCTTGATATTTTGTGACTGTTACTTATTCATGATGTCTACTATTACTACACTTGATGAAGCCAAAGATTTTTTGTCAAATGTGCAAACAGTGTGTGATGTAGAAAACAGAACAAAGAATGAACTTAAGCTTGTTGCTCAACAATTGGGAATTGCTGTTCGCTCTCATCATTCTAAAGATCAAATTGTTGACATGATTAATGAAAGTTTGTTTAATGTAACTCCTCGAAATGAGCAAACGCAGATTGAATTAGCTAAGTTACAGCTAGCCCTAAGGAGGCTGAATTTCAGGCAAAAGCTCGTATTCAAGAGGCTGAGTTTCAGGCAAATGCTAAGGAGGCTGAGTTTCAGGCTCGTGCTAAGGAGACTGAGTTTCAAGCACAAGTTGAACTTGCTAGGATTCAGGCAGACCATGAGTATCGCATGAAGCAAGGTGGAACTGGATCATCTAGCTCTGATGATTTTGATGTGGCTAAAAATGTTAAACTTGTCCATTCTTTTAATGAATCTGATTTAACAAAGTATTTTCAGTTGTTTGAGAGGGTAGCTACAGGTTTTAATTGGCCCAAGGAGTATTGGCCAGTACTCCTTCAAACTGTTCTCACCGGTAAAGCTCAAGTAACTTATGCATCTTTGCCTCAGGATCAATCTGATAATTATGATGTAGTTAAGAGCTTGATTCTTAAGGCCTATGAGCTTGTTCCTGAAGCTTATAGAGTAAAATTTAGGACAACTTACAAGCAAGATAAGCAATCCCATGATGAGTATGCAAAAATCAAAGAAGATCTGTTAGAGCAGTGGTTAAATTCTAAGAATGTGGATTCTGATTTTGATAAATTTAAGCAGATGATTTTGCTGGAGGACTTCAAGAGGTGCATTTATAAAGATGTAAGCCTATATCTTGATGAGAGAAGAATAGATAATTTGTCTGATGCTGCACTTTTAGCTGATGAATATGTTCTCACTCACAAGAGATATTCTAGAGAAAAAGGGAAAGCTGAGAGTAAGTACGTTGCCTCTACTCAGAGTACAGGTAACAGGAAAGAGAATAAAGATGATGTTTCTCAGGAAGTAAATACCAGCTCCACCTCTAGATTTCAGAAAAGTAAATGTACTTATTGTATTAAGCTTGGTCATACTATGGAGAAATGTTTCAGGAGACAGCGTGATGTGAACAAAAAGGAGTCTTTAAATATTCAGTCAATTGGTCCAGTGTTCACTCTTGAGAGTTCCCAGAATTCTTTAACTGAGTTAACTGAACCTGCTTTGAGGGGTAACTTAAATTCTCATGATGGAGCTCCTCTTTTGAGCAGTAACGTGGGTGACACTCTCAAGAGTTCATGTGCTAATTTCCTGTCTGATGGTTTTGTCAGTCCTCTGGACAGTAATGACAGGAAATCAGTTCAAATATATCGTGATACAGGTGCTTGCCAATCCCTTATGCTGACCAGTGTTCTAGGCTCTAATGTTAATTCCTCTGATGAAACTGTAATCTTACAAGGTGTAAGGAATAATTACTTCTCTGTCCCTCTGTGCAGAGTGAATTTAGAGTCTGGTTTTGTTAGTAGTTCCGTTATGGTTGGGTTGGTTGAGACACTCCCAATGTCAGGTGTAACTTTCTTACTTGGAAATGATATTGGTGGAAGTCAAGTGTGTCCAGCTCCTCAGTTGTCTAGTGAGCCAGTGGCTGCGTCCCAGGATTGTGATGTCCCTGATGTGTTCCCTGCATGTGCTGTCACTAGGGCTAAGTCTAAAGTTACTGGTGATTTAGAGGATAATGATGATGATGATGTTATCCTAGCTGACACTTTTCTTGCTAATTTGGACCACTCACCAGATGAAGCAGTACCCCGTAGTGTTCATAATTTGTCTCGTCAAGAGTTGGTTGAGTTGCAGGTTGCTGACCCTGAGTTGAAAGGTCTAGCTAACTCTGCTTACAGTGAAGAAGAGTCAGCCGGTGCTTCTACTTGTTATTATGTAAAGTCAGGAGTACTTATGAGGAAGTGGAGACCCCCAACAGCATCAGCAGACTGTGAATGGGAGGTTGTACATCAAGTTGTCATCCCTCGTGTTTGTAGGCAGGATATCATTAGAGTGGCTCATGATTCCAGTTTGGCAGGACACCTTGGAGTGAGGAAGACTGTGGCACGCATTTTGAAACACTTCTACTGGCCAGGTATCTTCAGGGATGTTTCCTGGTATTGTAAGTCTTGTCACACCTGTCAAGTTGTGGGGAAGTGTAATCAGACCGAAAAGGTTGCACCTCTAGTTCCCATTCCTCCTTTTGAGGCGCCATTCACCCGTGTGTTGGTGGATATTGTGGTCCCTCTTCCTAAGACTTCTTCAGGATTTTCTTATGTGTTGACCCTAATTGATATGGCTACTCATTATCCTGAAGCCATTCCACTTAGAAATATCTCAGCAAAGACCGTGGTTAAGGAAATGCTAGGGTTCTTCACAAAGTTTGGTCTGCCCAAGGAGGTACAGTCAGACCGGGGAAGTAATTTCATGTCAAATGTTTTCAAGCAGTCTCTGAAAGAGTTGGGGATCACCCAGATCACGTCTTCAGCTTACCATCCCCAGACCCAAGGAGCGTTGGAGAGATATCGTCAAACACTCAAATCGATGCTCAAGAAGTACTGTTTGGAACATCAGAAAAACTGGGATAAAGGTCTTCCATTCGTTGTATTTGCTGCAAGAGAATCTCCAAATGAATCACTGGGCTTCTCACCTTTTGAACTACTGTTTGGCCATGAAGTAAGAGGACCCCTTAAGTTACTCAAGGAATGCTGGCCATCGGAGGAAGATGACGTCAACCTGCTGGAGTATGTGATGAAGTTCAAAGAACGGCTGTCCACTGCTTTACAGCCGGCGAGAGAGAATTTAGGAGCTGCTCAGGAGAAGATGAAGACTTGGTATGATAAGAAGTCCAGGTTACGCCACTTTCAGCCAGGAGATCAGGTTTTGATTCTGCTACCAGTGCATGGGCAACCTCTTCAAGCCAAGTTTAGTGGTCCTTATTTCGTGAAGAAGAAACTCAGTGATGTCAACTATGTCATCGCCACACCAGATCGTAGAAAGAACAAGCAACTATGTCAGATCAACATGCTAAAGTTGTATCACAGGCGGGACGAAAATAATCCAGTCTGCACTGTACTGTAGCTGTTCCACCCGAGTCTGCAAGTGAAGCTCTCCCATGCAGTATGAGCCTGAGTGATAGTTTGGGGAAGAATCCTGATATCATGAATGATCTCCAGACTAAGCTTTCTCATCTACCTCCCGAGGAAAGGCAGGAGTTTTCGGCATTACTGCAGGAGTACCCGCAAGTGTTCCGTGCCACTCCAGGAAGAACCACTGTGTTGATGCATGATGTCGATGTTGGAGACGCAAAGCCAATTAAATTGCCTCCTTACCGTGTGAACCCAGTGAAAGTTCCTCTCATCCAGAAGGAGCTTAGCTACCTGTTGGACCACAAGATGATTGAGCCCTGTCACAGCGAGTGGAGTTCTCCTGTCACTCTAGTCCCTATGCCAGGTGGGTCACAGCGGCTTTGCATTGACTACAGACGTGTTAATCAGATAACCAAAACAGACACTTACCCTCTCCCTCGCGTGGAAGATTGCATAGACAAGATCGGAAAGGCTAGGTACATAAGTAAGTTTGATTTGTTAAAGGGATACTGGCAAGTACCTATGACTGAACGTGCTAGGGAGATCTCATGTTTTGTAACACTAGGAAAGACTTTTGCATGTTCTGTAATGCCATATACAGATTGTTTTAGAGTAATAAGAAATTTCCTTTGTAAATTTCTTTTTTCTTTGTGGGGCGGTGTTACATAGCCTATGATTTCAACATCCTTTGTGTAATTTTAACGCACAGTATGCTGCATGTTTGATCACGAGCGTGTTCTGCCTCAGTCCCCCCCTTCTACCGATATAGTAGAGTAAGTCGTCCTTTCTGTTGTTCAGAGCGGGATTGTCAGCTCTTTGTCCCCATGGCTTCATTTGCGCGTCCTTCTTACAAGTTGTATCAAGCTCTGCTGGCCCCTATATAATGAGCTCAGTCTCTGCATCATTGCCACTTAGATCTACTCCTCATTTTGTTCACATCTCTGTCCTCCCCTGTACAGGTTTTGTTGTGAGTGCTCAGGAAGTCTCCAACCATCTAGCAGCTGTGTAATTTGAGTATAACTGTTGTTGCAATTTTTCTTGTACTGTGTAGCATAAGGTGTTGATTTGTAGGCCTAGTGAGGTTTTTTTTTTGTGATTTATGTAGGATTCATTTTGTCAGCCAGTTTTAATATAATTTGGTATCTGTAATAATTTATCTTGCATTAACTGAGCATTACCCAGTGTATTTTCATTTTATCAGGGCTGACTTAGGTAAATTAACTCTTGCTAATTTCATGTTAATAGAGGCTATTGCAGTTGACCATATATTTAACCTGTTTTTGCCATTACATTATCCTTATGAGTCCTGAATGTTTTGTTAGTTTGAGCATTAAACTTTAACTTGTAATTTTACCTAACTCTTTTATTTTGAACCTGGAACTTTACGGGACAGTAGTGACTCTTAGTATTCTCACTTAATGTGTACATTATCTTTCTCTGTTCCGTAACAATATATATATATATATATATATATATATATATATATATATATATATATATATATATATATATATATATATATATATATATATATATATATAGTCAAAGACTTGGAGAGTAAGCCTCTCCATAAATCATCTGAAACCCTGATTTGGTAAAACGAAAGTACCAAATCTGCATTCCTGTGTTCATTCACTAGGCAGTCTTCTGCATCCACCCTCCTTACAAACACAGGTGCACATGCGCACATGCAAATGCATGCTATTTACTGTATATTTAACATAAAATGAAAAAAAAAAAAGTACAAAGCCGACAGATCCGACACGGACATTAAACTATCTTACTGTATCCCCCTCCCCTCCCACACACACAATTTCATAATATCCTCTGATGCTAAAACTGTGAAACAAAAGTACTAAGGCAACATCGCCGACAATCATTCACCAAACATCCTTCTGCATTTCCCTCCCTATACCCTAGAGAGGCAGGAGGCGGCTCATAGTGTGGTGTGGCCCAGGGTTTGTGATGTCTCTGGGGAAATCTAGGCGTAGAGCAGATCCCACCAGGACGTAGGGGGCGGCGCGGAGAGGAAGAGAGAACTAAAGCAATTCAGAGGGGGAGGTTGGGAGGTTACTGAATGCTGATGCCCGTTGATGAGGAGAAGGAAAGTAAAGTTTTGTAGAATAACAGTATGTACTCACAGCACTATCTATTTCAGTATGATGAAAAATATTTAATCTAACTCTTGGTACGCACAGATTATTTTTCTTCATATTAAATAAATCACTTTGAGTAATGTAGTTAACACTGTCATGATCAGGAAAACTCTTGTACCGTCTATTTCAATTAATGGGAGGCGATATTATTTATTGTGGGTATAGGAGCCTGAAGATGTTATTACTACTACTATTAACTCTGTCACGGTCAGGACAACTCTTGTACTCTGTTCCAAATAAGGATGAACAATTTTATTTCCCTGAGGATGAACCGGAGAAAACTGAGAGTGCTAACATCAATCTGAAGGACTTGATTATTGATATATATATATATATATATATATATATATATATATATATATATATATATATATATATATATATATATATATATATATATTTTATTTGCTCTTACCACTATCGCCGTTTCCAGCAGTAACAGAAAGAAGGCATATATGTATCTGGAACCCTGGTACAAATAATAATGATAACCTTTTCTCCTTACTCCTGACGCTACAAGACATTTTCATTCAATTTAGGAGAAACGGCCAGTAGAGAAAAGATTATACACTTTTTTTTCTTATTATTTTGCCTATCGACCATTGAGGCCGGAGCCCCTGGTCATTAAGGCAAAATATATACATGTATATACATTTACACACATATATATATATATATATATATATATACATATATATATATTTATATAGATATATATATATATATATATATATATAGACATACATACATACATCCATACCTACATACACACATACACACTTTCATGCACACGTACGTATATATATACTAATTTTTATTTTATTATTTTTTGTAATTTTATTTTTATTTTTTTTATTTTTTTTTAAACCTTATATTACTTATAAACTAAAATGCCTAATGTAAAGACCCTAAAACTAATCGCCTAACAGACAAATCCCTAACCTATACTAAATCCTAAGAGACAAATAACTAGACCTACACTAATGGTAAAAAAGCCTCGACCAAGAGATCACCTTCGACTGCAGATATGTAATGCCTTTCTACATGACATACCTGCACTCATCACCTGGTGACTGTCAGTCAAGGCACAACCTAATATAGGAGACATCAATATATGAAAGGGAACCAGACGAGTCAGGAACATTTCCATATCCGTCAGCTGTCGGCCCTAATTAGAATAACTTAAGCAAGGTGGTATAATGTATTTACATAATTTGTACAAAAAGTGAAGAACCTCGGCCAGCAGACCACCATCGACTGCAAGTGCCCAATACCTTTCTATATTGCACACTTGCACTCATCAGCTGGTGACTGTCAGGCGAGGAACTTGGCTTAATGTAAGGGACATCTATATTAGCAATAGATCAGTGGGAGGAGGAACTATTTCAAATATGTCAACTGTCAACCCTAATTAATATTACAATATATACATATTTGCCGTTGATAAAAACCATAACCACACAGTAAAAAAGTCACATCACTCTGATCAGTCCGGTCTCTCTCAAGAAAGCCATCAATTTATCAGTCATAACAATGTCCCCATCACCCAGGATGGTGGAAAGGGTGAAGGGGAAGTCTGCTGCGCCGCAGTAATTTATAAGTGGAGCACGTTCACGAATAAATCGCCGACAGCGCAGGATGATATGACTGATAGATAACACCGCATCACAGATGTCACAGTGCGGTGGGAAGCGTCTTTCCATATAAGGTTTCATATGTGTTAAAACGGTGGCATTAAGCCGTAATCGTGCCAACACTTTTTCTTCCAGGCGACTGGGGCGGTTGGCGGTGTCCCAGTCGCCCAGGTACGGCTTACAGGTTGGAATATTTAGTCTGGTCCACTGACCTTGCCACAGAAGATTATTGATTTCTTTCCGAGAGAGAAACTCGACCGTAGATCACGAGGAACGTCCCAAGTCTCCTCGAGCTCTACAGCCGACTTTGCAAGTAAGTCAGCCTGCTCATTACCGTAGATACGACAATGACCAGGCACCCAGATCAGCGTGAATGACTTGTTGCATGAATGCAACTTATTAACGATGCGGCCCTGGATCTCGTGAGAGTCCGTAGTACAAGATGCAATTGCCTGAAGGGCTGATTTTGAATCTGAAAATATGACAAATGAGTCATGCCTAGAATTGAGAGCATAGTCTATGGCTTTGTCAATAGCAAAAAGTTCTGAGGTAAACACAGATGTATGAGTCGGCAACTGATACCTGAGGGCACATTCAGTCGACCACACACTTGCACCCACACATTCACTCGACTTGGAGCCGTCGGTGTACAAGTGGTGGGACCCCAAGTGACGAATGATAATGTTGCAAAACAAGTGGTGGACCTCCACCTCCGGCGCCTTGGCCTTTGGCGCTGGGAGCCATGTAACATCAACAGTAAAGGCAGGTGGCTCCCAAGGCGCTATATTTTTTAACACCAACTTGTCACAGTCACTGGGGTCCACACCAAGCTCCTGAGTCAGTAAGTGGAGGCGAACGGCAAGTGGCCGACGCACCCCCCGCAGAAGGTGGTGGTATTGACGCAGGGGGGTACAGGCCACATTGCCGATATTACTTTTCCTAAATGTCCTTACACTATAGGACAAAGCCAGGTGGTCACGGCGAATACGGAGGGGAGGCACATTCGCCTCCACTTCCATACGAGCCACATGGGTACACCGGATGGCTCCAAGACACATTCGCAAACATTTATTCTGTAGCACATCCAATCCTTTCAGCGTGGCATCGGATGCCGAGCCATACACCTGTGCGCCATAGTCTAGCTTTGATCGAATAAGGGACTTATACACCATTAATAAAGATTCTCTGTCGGCACCCCAGGTAGTACCCGCTAGGTACTTGAGGACATTTAATGGTTTATCACAACGAGCAAGCAAAGTATTAACGTGAAGTTTAAAATTCATTCTTCGATCAAAATGTATTCCTAAAAATTTTACAGAATTTTGAAAAGGTACCGCCTGATTATCCAAAGTTAAGCACAAATTAGGTATGTTACGATTAGTGAAGACTATAGCAGCACACTTACGGACGGAAAACTTAAATCCCCACTGCAAGGCCCATTGGTGGACGGAGTCAAGGGCTGCTTGAATCCGCCCAGCCGAAAATTGTGCATTACAGGAAGAGTGCCATATTGCACAATCGTCAGCGTAGAGTGAATATTTAAGATTCCTCGGGATGGGAGCTGATGACAGAATATCATTGATCATAATGCTAAATAAAGTAGGACTAAACACACTTCCCTGTGGCACCCCATTTTCCTGGATAAATATATCCGATGTTACGTTACGGGGCAATTTGACAGAGAAAGTTCTGTCCCTTAAGAAATTTGAAATAAAAACAGGCAAATTTCCTCTTAAACCATAAGCATAGAGCTTCATTAGTATACCGTGTCGCCAGGTCATGTCATAGGCTTTATGGATGTCCAAGAACACCCCTATCATGAATTCTTTATTGGCAAATGCCTCTGCAATACAATGCTCCAAATTCATTAAATGATCTAGTGAACTTCTGTATTTACGGAAGCCACATTGTTGATCATTTAACAAATTCTTCGACTCTAAAACAAAAAGAAGCCTATTGTTAACCATACGTTCCATGACCTTACATAGACAAGAAGTCAACACAATAGGACGAAATGAAGTGGGATTCATAAGACAACCAGCCTCTTTGGGTATCGGTATGACGTGCGCAAAGTGCCATGAGTTTGGGAACGTTCGAGACGCCCAAATCTCATTGTACAATGCTAACATCTTAATTAGGTTGTCCTGATTAAGATGCTGGATCATACCGTATGTGATGGTGTCTGGTCCAGGGCTGGTGTCTTTACAGGATTTAAGGGCAAGGAGCAGTTCATCTAGCGTAAACTCTTGGTTGTACGGGGAGTCTACGTCTTCTGTGGCAAAGTCTAATATCTGTAGCTCAGCCGTGCGTTTATGATGTTGGAAACGCGGGTCATAACTGGCTGAGCTACTTACATGAGAAAATCTCCTGGCGAGGATGTTAGCAACGTCCACGAGCTCGTCATAGGTTGTGTTATTCACCTGCAAGGTGGTGACAGGGAAGTATGGGCATTTATTATTTAATAATCTTATAGTGGACCAGAGTTTATGTAATGGTGTTGTACGAGTCACCGTGGACACAAAGGACCGCCAGGAGTCACGTTTAGCCCTTCTTATTATTCTCCTTGCCTCAGCCCGTGCCTGTTTGTATGCAATAAAATTTTCCTCAGTGGGCTGACTATAAAAAATCCTGTATCTCCTATTGCGTTTTCTTAATGCTTGTCGGCAATCCGGCGTCCACCAATGTGCTCTATGCTTCGCATGAACTGTAGAAGTCTTGGGAATAGCAGCCTCAGCTGCGTGTAATATGGAAGTAGTTATATTTTCGACCTTAACATCTATGGTCTCCCCAGATATATCTAAATTGACGATCCTTGAGAAGGATCCCCAATCTGCTTTCTTATAGTTAAATTTTGGAGGTGGAGGGTCCGAGATGATGTCGCGGGCATAAGAAAGACAGATGGGTAAATGATCACTTCCCAAGGAGTCGTCGTAAGGGTCCCATGAGAAATCTTGATGTATACCAGGGGAGGCCAAAGATAAGTCAATGGCCGAAAAGTTACCAGTACGATCATCTACACGAGTCGCTCTACCATCGTTCAGAAGACAGAGGTTGGACTGTAGTATTAGGTCGGCTACTTGCTCCCCACGACCATCAATCCTCAAGCTACCCCATTGATAGTGATGGGCGTTAAAATCGCCCAACACTAACTTATTGCCAGGGAGATGTTCAAAAAGTGAATTTAAAGCATCACTATCAATGGGGCCATGTGGAGGACAGTACAGAGAGCAAATAGACAGATACGTGTTATTAAATTTTACTCTGCACGTGACAGCTTCCAGAGTAGAATTTAGAATCACTTCCGTTTGTGGGTGTGATTTGTGTGTGTATATGGCAACTCCGTGACCTTCATATCTTCTATACGAGTGATAGCGTTTGAACTGTGGAGGATCAGGATGATCCTCCAGGTGCATCTCCTGTAAACAAACAACGTCTGGCCTGTGTATTGACAGCAAGATTGCTATATTGTGTAACTTATTCCTGACACCTCTACAATTCCACTGTAATAGAGTGAATGCGGCGGTTTAAGATTTACGAGGGTGGCCAGTATGCTTAGTTTTTTTATGCCCCCCGCGTCCAGGCGAGCGGCTACCGGGGGACCTTTCCTGGTTCTTGTTCATGGAGACTTCCATATTGTCGTCAATGATAAGGTTCCCAGACTCCACCGAGGAAGAGCTATTCTTTCTCTCCCTCGTTGGACCAGGAGCGGGAAGGACATGAGGACGTGACTGCTTAGTGAGGGTGGTCAAGTTAATTTTGTCAGACTTGTCAGGCTTCTGTTTTGGCCGCATTGACTGCAAAGGAGCAGCGGCAGCCTGAGAGTATGATCTAGCAACAGGGATATCCGTAAGAGAGTTGGAACGTACAGGAGGCTTAGACTGAGAGGTAGGGCATGGGGCACGAGGAGCGAATGTAAGGTCAGTCTGTGTCTCAACGGTGCACGTCACGGGACGGGACACAACCGCCGATGCATAGGAGATATTAGGCTTGGGAGTTGCATGCAACTCCTTCACCTTCTTCCTTGCATCGTAAAAGGAAATGCCCTCAGTCACTTTCACAGTGCAGACCTCTTTCTCCTCCTTCCACTTGGGACAAACCCTCGAGGAAGTGGAGTGAGCATCCTTACAGGGAAAGCAGCACTCAGTCTCGGATGTACAGTTGTCAGCAGAGTGACCTACAGCCGCACACTTGCCACACACGATGTTGGAAGCCCGACAAGCCTTTTCATGATGTCCATAGAGCTGACATTTTGAACAACGAAGGGGATTCGGGATATACGATCTTACATTTACAATTTCATATCCTACTTTGACATTTGTAGGTAGCAAAACTTTGCCAAAAGTGAGGATAACAGTGGCTGTCTTCGTCCTTACGCCTTCCTGATAACGAGTGATGAATCTGGCATCAATTACATCCTGCTGAGCAAGTTCCTGTATGATTTCTTCCTCACTCATCACCATGAGATCCCTGCAAGTGATAACACCCTTGCAGGAATTCATGGATGTTGGGATCTTGGCCTCGATATCATGGCAGTGAAACTTATGCAGCTTTAGCAAGTCTTTAACCTGAGCAGAATTGAATGTCTTAACCAGGAGGTCCCCATTTCCAAGTTTTTTTACTTGTTCCACCTCTCCCGCACAGTGGTCAATCACCTTCTTGACAATGAAGGGATTGAGTCTGGACAGGGGAGTGGAACCTAAAGCATGAAGTGTCACGTAGGTCGCATTCTCAAGGGGAACGTCAAGTGGGGATCGAGTCTGGCGTCCGTCAGTCTGGGGCCGGTCAGTCACGGTAAGGTGATTATCGTCAGGACTACCTCCCCCCTTGAAGGGGGGGGAGGCAGTAGGGGCGTCCTCCATAGGTACCACTTCCCCCTCGCGGGGGAAGTGGGAAGAAAGAGAAAAACGAGTAAGGGACAGAGCACCTGGGAAAGACCCACCTAGTCTGAGATTACCCTCTCGAACCACTCTCGGGAGGACGCGCCAGTGTGTCACTCACACCCCAGAGCGATCAGTGGGGGGTACACTCCAGAGGTGAGTAAGCAAAGGCAATCTCAGGGAACAGATATAGACACTTACTATATCTCTAAAGGGCTGGGAGGAAAATTAGTACTAGCTAACCTAACTCTTAATCGCTTTATTTACAAAACTAATGCCGGTGGGGCAGCCCTGAAAGCTAGAGGAGAGCCAGAAAAACACGTCCGAACTCCCCACGACCATGCATCCGAACTCCATTATACACAAACTCCATTAACTAATTATGTATCCCCACAAGCCGCTTAAGTTCATCTAATGGCATCATGAGTCGGGTATCAAGAGACGTCATAGTCTGGTAAGAGTAAAGATAATGAAGTACTGAACGTTCTTACTTTAGTGGTCCTTCAGTATCATCAATTTCCAATAAGAGGGAGGAGAGAGGTTATACTTACAGCATGGGCATTTTAAGCACAATGATTTCTTTCTTCAGTTTATGGTTGCTGTCATCATAGCATATTCTTCCGCTGTTAAGTGAAACATAATTTAATGGAGGGGGTTTGATGCTGCCTCTGTTAACCCTCTAACTGCATGAGTTCTTTAGATGAATGAAATTTTGTGGCGGTGATATGAAAATGTAGACAGACGTGACCTTTCGCCAAGATGACCTAGTACTTATTTTGCATTTACTACCTTTAGACGTTGTTATTCAGCAACATATAGAATTGGAGAAAATGTTCATTAATTCCGCATTCCAAGAGATGTTTCCTACGCTTATAAAAATCGTTTTGAGGTGATAGAAACTGATGATGCAAGAGATGAAGTCAAGGTCTTAGATACTAAACATAAATTATCCCCACCAGTAGAGTTAAGCCCTTGCACTACAAACGGCCTCCCCTGAGCTGAATAAAATCGTCTGGTGGTAGCAAGAACACCGTGTAAAGCAGTCAACCCTTCACCCTAAGCATGTTATCTGAATTTCATCTTTGCCACTATCACACTATTTCTAAACAGTTTCTGTTACGTCTTTCGAAATGTAGTAGCTAGATATTACCTTCAATAAACCCCTAAGTAGTAGTGTTTGACTCATGCAGAACACAGTAATCTAAACGCTGCAATAAAACAGTATAACAGACATGCTGTTAATAAAGACCTTTAACACATTGCTTTACCTTGTCTTTTCATTTCATCTTTCCTAATTCCCGACTACTATTTTAAACTTACAAAAGCCTTCTACTACAAAAGAGCTCAAAGAAGGATATATTTATTGCTCCTGTATTTCGAAAACTATTTTACTCCCTAAAAAAACTCTTGAGGGTGGTAAATAAAAAAGAAAAAACAACAAAACAAGTGATGGCATAAAAGGGGCTGATACTAAAATCTTTCTCCAATAAAAAAATTAAGAGTCGCATTCATTTTCCTGAGTGTTAAACTTGTATATCTATATCTACATCTATCTATCTATCTATCTATATGTGTGTGTGTGTGTGTGTGTGTGTGTGTGTGTGTGTGTGTGTGTTCAGCTCTGGGCATAGGCTTCACAGCCTGCTCCAAAGGCCCAGTAGTCTTCCTCCTTACCCTACACCTCGACACGTCACCTCTTCGGCGCTAACATCCACCGTCCATAATGAATACGTGAGAGGATTCGATCATACAGGACTGGTGTATTGGTTTTAGTGGGGATAATTTTAGGACATGAGGGCGAAATTTTTGGTAGATCAGGAAAGTCTGCTTTTATGAAATTCAAATTCTTAACTGTTCCTTACCCCAGCCGGAAATCGAACTCGGGCCCATTAAAACTGCAGGCCGCCTCTCTACCGATTCAGCCACCTCCTTCGCATCTATCTATCTATCTATCTACCTATATAGTGAGAGAGACTGTCTTGTGTGAGTGTGTGTGTGTGTGTGTGCCAGAAAGAGAGAGAGAGAGAGAGAGAGAGAGAGAGAGAGAGAGAGAGAGAACGAACGAGGGAGAGTTAGTGTATCTGTATTTGTGTGTGTATGTGAGTGTAAGATTATGTGTGGAGAGAGAGAGAGAGAGAGAGAGAGAGATAATGAGTCCCCTTCCATACGGAGGAAAAAAATGTATGTTGACAGGAAAAGCAAAAAAAAAAAAAAAGTCCAAGCAATGAAGGCTTTTAAATTTCAAGAAAGGTATGCCGTATGTTTAATTGCCACGACCTTTACGCTGACCTTCCTTCCCCACTGTATGAGTAAGAGGTTTGTATGAGAGATCCTTCTATGGTTGAATAATGTCATCTGGAGTTATGAAGAACAGAGTACACCACACAAGACTTGTTAGCAATGAAGAGATTGATCTGCCGAAGCGGGTGACGCCTGTTTTAGGTTATTCTTGCTACTCGTGAGCCACATCACTCCTATGAAGACAGTACCACACATGTGAAAGGGTTGATGAAGGCTATGATTATCTGGCATCAGGAAAAACAAAAAGATAAAAGTCCTGGTAACGGAAATATTTGTTGGCAAATCTCTCTTTCTCCTGCACGGCCGGGTAACATGATTCCTGCCTTTTCTTTCCCCCTGTGTGAAGGTGACTGTGTGTGTGTGTGTGTGTGTGTGTGTGTGTGTGTGTGTGTGTGTGTGTGGCTGAGAGGTTGAGAGAGAGAAGAGGAGGGAGAATAAGTGTTTGGGAAAAGTTTAAAAATTGCCTGTGAGAAGACGGAAGTACAGTAAAAGAACCAAAACAAGAGATTTTTCCTGGGTTGAACAATATAGTCTTGCAGTTGAAAGAGCACAAACAACAGACGAACAAGTACAGAAATTATTAGCACACTTATTTTCCTGTTACTCAATCTCAGATGACTGAAATTGTCTGACACTCTACAGTACAACAGTCCCGACCATGAGAGAGATAATACAATGTGAATGCTCCCGGGTTCCAGTTACTTACTCACAGCTAAATATAATCGTCTGCTGTTTTCTGATATAAAGTTCTGGCCACCTCCATGCTGCCCTTATTGTTAGTCGCGTTTTCTTTGTCTTGTTTAATTGTGGCAGGAACTTCTACCCTTCAGAATTAACAGATTCTGACCAAACTTGGACACAATGAAAACCCTATGACTTAGTTCTTTCAGGAAGCTTTTGAGGTCATTGCTTATCGGAAGTGTGCCATCAATTTTTTCCCCTCTCTCCTCTAATTTTCGAGTGGCAACCCTGGGAAGCTTGGCCTCAGCGTCCCGAGCAACCAGTACTGGCTTTCAAAAATGCCCCTCTAGTTCCCCAGCGGCTCAATGGAATTGAATGAAAGTTTGCATGCTTATAGACTTTGACTAGTACTACAACTTTCTATGGTACACCTATCTGCAACACTGGCCAGGGTCAGGGGTCAAAGGTCATCAAATGCGAAAGCGGTGAAACTGTTAAAATCACGACTATGCTCGCGCGAAATGCTAAGGCTCTGAATATTATTAAGCCAGGCCATGATTCTTGGGTGGAATGTTGCACTGGGGTACCTCCATATAGAAATGACTTATGATGTCGAAACTCACTTCCGGTCGTTGGCAGCACGACCTATAATTTGTGCCTCCGGTGGGCCAATGCTTGGTCCGCTTAGAGCTGGCCATCGTCGCCAACCGGCATGTTATATCTGTTCTGACCCTGAAATAGTCAACCTTGAAAAGCTCTTCTCCATGTTAACCAAGAAACACAACTCCAACCTTAACCTTTCCCAACCGTGCCTGCTTTCATTTCCCCCTTGTGTCCGACTTGGTAATAATATTCAGGGGCAGGTGTGCTGATGGAAATGCTGGTTATATATCCACACACTGCTGTACTCCTGCCCTCATAGGTTGGGGTTTACGTCGTTTTCTAGGTTTATATTATTAGAAGAGTTCTAGGATTTTGATGTCCCTATGAACACCCACACACCCACTCCCACCCATCCACCCACACACACACACACACACACACACACACACACACACACACACACACACACACACAAATGCAGGAGGCAGAAAGACACACGGACTCTCTCTCTCTCTCTCTCTCATAAATTAATATAAAAGTTTCTAAAAGAATGCTATTCATTATGAGATTTGTGACGAAAGAGAGAGAGAGAGAGAGAGAGAGAGAGAGAGAGAGAGAGAGAGAGAGAGAGAGAGAGAGAGAGAGAGGGCGGGAGAAAAAGAGTCACATCACAGTTTTACCTGACTGGTGGAAATGTAGGTCACAAAATGCTTCATCAGGATACGATTTTTTTTTTTAAACGATTTTGCCATTATTGTGATTAAAACGCTCTGTTAATAAGCATCATTGCCAGTTAGTACATTTTTTCTCATAAGAAACAGTAAGGCTGGATGGCGAGGAAACTGAGAATGTGAGTACCTTCAAGTAGTTATATTGTCGGATGAGTCGGATAGAAATTTAGAGGATGAAGAGCTTGAAAAGGTACAGCGGTGTTGAAACATTGCTGGTTCACTAACAGTAGTGATAAGGACTATGGGAGCGACCAGGGAAATATAGCCACTGTATGACAGTACTGTGATCCCCAGTTCAGCGTATGGGAGCGAAGCTTGGACCCGGCTGGAATGGCACAAGAGAGTACAGTGAAAATGAGTTGTCTGAAAGGATGATCTTGAGCTGCATGGAGAGACAGACAGACGTATGAGAAAGTAATGGAGGGCTGTAGTGTTGATGTGGATGTGACTGAAAGTGTTAAGAGAAATATTTTAAGATGGTTTGGCCATATACAAAACGATTGAGAATGGGAGACTGACTAGAAGTGTGTATGTGAGTGAGGTAGAGGGGAAGAGGAGATAGTGGAGACCAAGGATGAAATGGAAGGATGGAGTGAAGATATACTTGGGAGAGGAGAGTTTGAGTTGGAGGGAAGGCAGCCAAATAGCTGCAAACAGGGCAACGTGGCCCCTTATGGGCTTAAGGTGTCTGGCAGTAGATAGACACATAACCTAGACTGAAATCGTATGCCGACGATCAAAATTCATTGTTCCCAGTGGCCATTTTACTTCATAATGGTACCACACCGAATCAGGGAAATCAATGTATTGGACTCTTAACAAGGGTCTGCTATCTAAGTGAAGTTGCATGGCGACAAATGGTCTGGTTACCAATATAAAGCTTGCAAAAGGCTTCATGTGATGGGAGTACGGGGTGCCGGTGCTGAGGTGGTGCAGGGACAGACAACTTTCACAATCAATATGCAGGAGTTTACCAAGGCCCTCCGCTCTACAACCAAATACAACCCCATTTCTGAGGTGGAGGTTCTGAGATGGGGGTTTAGGAAGCCAGATGGACTTTAGAATCTCGAAAATCAATAAGCTTGACCTTCATCATGCCATTATGTGTATTAAGTATCATAAGCAGAGGTGATATGGCACCTTACACATACCTTATACGAGCTGCGATTGGGGATTTGGGAGTGATTAAACACACAGGTTTAGATGTTCAGATCTGTCGATACTGGCCAATTGTCGGTTAAATCTGCACAGTCCAAGGCGTCTTGTTTACTGAGATATGATGTTCAAAAGCTATGATGAGCAGGAACGAAGATGGTGTAATGTCACAGAAATCAAGTCTACGTGCATGCCAAGACCCGTATTTTTGTTGGCTAAGGAGACTTCCTAATACTTCTTTTCTACCAGTTTATTCCAGCGTCTGGTTCGTTAATGCGTGTTTGTTTGATAGTTATGCAATTGACGTCCGTAAGGGGAAATATGGAAAATGAAAGGCAATAACAAGATAGCCAACATTCCTAAGTAATGCAAGATGGCCTCCACACAGACACAGTAGGCTACACTGATATACATTTATGCAAATTGCCGTGATGACTACTGAACATGGAAAAACATCAGATCTCAAAATATGCATGTATAAATGGTTTGACGTCTAACCTCATAAATCTATTTGCAAAGCCTAAATAAAAGACCACAGTAGAATACATAATAAAACATAAATCTTTAAGGAAGGGATATCAGAAGGGCTTCTAAGCCAACGAGATACCGAAGCAAGAGTTACAAATATACGATTTAGTCTCGATCAATAAATCATTTAAAATTCAAGGTCCCCGAAATAATGAACGACGTTTCCAACTAATTTGCTTGATGTTAATTAGTTTGGCAAGATCTCATTAGGCCTTGACATGATTTCGACACGGCGTAAGGGAATTACAGAGTGCAAAATCAGCAGCTTTTCTCCTGAACGATGATGTTTTTTTTTTTTTTGTTTTTTTTTGCGTGCTGCATCAGCGAACGATTTTATTCTACAAATGAGAGACTTCTCAAAATGGAGGGGTTCGATATGGCCTACATCAAGCCTTTCATTACTTGGCTGCTCTCCTACGCTAGGTAAAAATCGTCCGGCAACAACAAAAAAAGAAAAAAAGTCGTCCACGTGCTGAAAGAATGAAAACACATTCTAGATTTAAAAACATATACTAGTCTGCCCCCAAAAATATTTTATCACCTCATCTCGATGTCGCATTTTATATTAAAATTTCGCGAGCACCACACGATTTTCCTGAACTTTGAAGAGACTTTTCTATCTCGAGAAATTAGATACAGCCTCCAGCAAAATTTTCACATAAAGAATCATCTGTTGGTTGCTATTAAAAAAAATATATATATATTTCGGCTGAGAAGGTAATAGGCAACACATTCCAATTCCATAAAAGCGTATGGTTTTACCTTGAGACATATTTAATAAACTTCAGTACATATTTGCCGTGTCAGCTTTCCTGGGCAGCCATTCCTTACTTGTTAGCAGAAACTAATTAGGGAATTTTATTTAAAAATTCTTTAATTATACCCAGCATTTTGGTAGAGAAGTAAGAATCTATCCCGCAACCTGAATCACCACAGGGCACCCGAATCCCTGCCAAATTAATTAGTGTAAAATTACACAAGTAAATAATTCTGCCAGCCTTTCATTAATACCTAACAACTAGAATTTTTCGTGGATGACTGATGATGTTCGTATTACAGAGCAGGAGAGAGAAACAGTTTTAATCCAATAAAGACACGCTTTGTTATCCATACAATTTTTAGCCCTGTGTAGTTTATTAGGGTGGTCTGTGTGTGTGTGTGTGTGTGTGTGTGTGTGTGTGTGTGTGAAGGGAGGTGTCATTGTAGTCGGTCCGTTTTCATTTGACGGAACTGGGCCACAATGCAACCTGAATATTGAATCATGATTGCATGAAATTCGAAAAGTCTTAGTTATTAGGCAGCAATGCGTGTCCTGGGTTACGAGCCAAAACGGTTGTTCAGTCTGGCTACACTTGACCATCACTTGACTTGTAATGGATTAGGGATCTGTCAGGGTACAGGACAAACACGCTCTAGTCAGGTAAGTGTTATGGCATCAGTTAACTTTCATTACGCGGGCATCTTTATAATTCTTGCTTCCACAGGGCGATCGTCTTCTCTTTAGGAAATGCTTTTCGAATCTGAGCTGTTAGTTATGCCCTTCATTAACGTCCCCCAAAATCTGCAGCACTGTTAAGCTAATCAATATCGTCTGGTTGCTGCAAGAGAAGGCATTACGTTTTTGGCGTGAGGGAGTTGAGCTCATGCCATTGCTGACATATTTGTACCTTGTTCTGCTTATTTCCTTGTTTGTCCATAGGATTACAGATTAATAATAATAGTAATAATAATAATAATAATAATAATAATAATAATAATAATAATCTATCTATCTATCTATCTATATACCTAGGCTGCTTCCCCCAAGGAAAGGGAGGTAGCCGAGACAGGACGACTTACTCTCCATTTACTCATCCATTCAAACACAATCATTCGCATCTTAGCCCCAAAGGGGAGAACGAACAGATCCTCACCGCATCACACCGCACAAGGGTCAACTGCGCAATGCAATCAGTGACATCCGCAGCAGGGCCCGACAGTAGAACTGGTTTACCCCTGCCACATCATAACAGACCCATCCCCTTACCCGCACCTGACCTGACTAGCTGATCAGACCAAATGCGGGAGAATATCCCCTCAGGGCTGCGTCATCACTTATTCATTCACAATTTCTCTCCCTTTTTTTATGTCACGCACAGCCACTCTTCCTTGCTCAACAGACATCCCTCTCGCATCCAGCGCTCTCTTCACTCTGTCCATCCATCCTATTCGTGGTCTCCCTCTCAGCCTTACACCTCTCACATCAGATCTAGTTATCTTTTTCACCAATCATTCATTATCCATTCTCTCCATATGCCCAAACCATTGCAACACCCTCTGCTCAACTCTACCAGCCATCTCCCGAACAACTCCAGTTCTCCTTCGCACTTCATCATTTCGCGCTCGATCCATACGCGTCACTCCACACATACTCCTCAGACATCTCATCTCCATTACATTTAAACTTTTCCCCTCTGCTACACCCACATTCCATGTTTCAGCCCCATATAATGCAGTCGGTACCACAACACCCTCATACAGCCTTCTCTTTACATCCATTCTAAGCGAACGACATTTAAACACTTTTTTCGTTCCTCCCAGCACCTTTCCTACTTCATTTATTCTAAACTTCACTTCTGCATCTATTCTTCCATCCACAGCAACATGTGACCCTAGATATTTAAAACAATCTACCTCCTCAAGCAACTCACCATTCAAAACTATATTCATCCCCCTACCATCTATCAACCTCGTACACTTCATCACTTTACTCTTATTCTCATTTACTTTCAATTTCCTCCTTTCACACACCCTTCCAAACTCCTCTACCAACTGTCTCAATCTCTCCTCTGAATCAGTCACCAGTGCAGTATCATCTGCAAACAGCAGCTGCTTCAGATTCCACTCTCCTCCATCAACATTTACCAGACTCAGACCACCTAAAACTCTTGCATTCACCTCCCATACAACACCATCCATGTAAATATTAAACAACCAAGGCGACATCACACATCCCTGTCGCAGCCCCACTCTCACTGGAAACCAATCACTCACAGCATTTCCCACTCTTACACACGCTCTACTATTTACATAAAAACTTTTCACCCCTTTTAGTAACCTACCATCAAGTCCATACAATCTTAAAACAGTCCACAAAGCCTCCCTATCAATTCTATCATACGCTTTCTCTAAATCCATAAATGCCCAAAACATATCCTTGCCTTTCGCTAAATACTTTTCACACACTTGTCTCACAGCAAACACCTGATCAACGCATCCCCTCCCTCTCCTAAAGCCACACTGCTCATCACTAATCACTCCTCTGTACCCTCTCTAACTCTCATAATTAACACTCTACCATACACTTTACCTACAACACTCAACAGACTTATACCCCTAAAGCTAGTACATTCATACTTATCACCCTTGCCTTTATACAACGGGACCACACAAGCACTTGCCCAGTCAATTGGCACCATACCTTTCTCAAAGCACACATTCAACAATCTTACTAACCAGTCAACAATAGTCACTCCACCACCCTTCAGGCATTCCACAGCACACCCATCCATACCTGCAGCTTTCCCTGTTTTCATATCCTTTACTGCCTTCTCCACTTCTTCCTTCGTGATCAAAGAATCATTCAACTCTCCCAACACATTTATTCCTTGCACCCTTCCATCCGCCACAATCTCAGCCACCCTTTCCTCCTCTACATTTAACAATCTTTCAAAATACTCTGCCCATCTCTTCCTTACTGCGTCCATCTCAATTAACATCCTTCCATCCTCTGCTTTTACTCGTTTTTCCTTCCCAGACTCTCACTTTCGCACCCTTTTCACCTCCTTCCAAAACATTTTCTTATTCTGTTGAAAATTCTCTGTCAGCCGCCTACCCCACCTCTCATCTCCTGCCACTTTAGCATCACGCACAGCCCTTCTCGCTCTATTCCTCTTTTCCTTATACCTCTCATATGACATCTCATCCTTCCTCTGCAGCCACACTTCATATGCCCGTCTCTTCTCAGCCACACCCATACTTACTTCCTCGCACCACCATTCACTTCCTTTTCTTACACCACCACCCACACGTCTCACACCACACACCTCTTCTGCATGCCCCACCACAGCACTCTTAAACAACTGCCATTCCTCCTCCATGCTGCCATTTTCCCGATCTTTCACTGCGTTCCACTCATCTTTCAATTTCTCCTGATACTCTATCTTTTTCTCTCTTTTATCCAACTCACTCACTTTCAAAACCTCCCTGCCACACCTAACCCTCCTAGCTCTCACCCATCTCTTACCTACTCTTAACTTTCCCTCCACCAGGTAGTGGTCAGACATACCTCCACCCTCCCCTCTCAGAACTCTCACATCCAACAATCTTCCTATTACATTCCTAGACACAACCACATAGTCCATCAAGGCTCTATCAACAACCCTTCCACCCTCCTGTCTCACCCATGTATACTTATAAATATCTTTCTTCTCAAACAGCGTATTCCCAATCACCATCTCTCGCTCAACACACATCGCTATCATTCGTTCCCCATTTTCATTTCTTGCAGGCACACCATGCATACCAACTACTCCTTCAACTGCTACATTTCCCACTCTAGTATTCAGATCTCCCATCATTACCACATTCACATTCGCTCCAAAACTCTGCAGACACTCATCAACATCATTCCAGAAAGACTCCCTCTCTTGTTCATCCCTTTCACTACCAGGCCCATATGCACTCACAAACACCCACAACTCACGTTCAAATTTCGCTTTCACCCACATCATTCTCGATGACACCTCCTTCCATTCAATCACACACTGCTGTACTTCCGGACTTACTAACAAGGCCACACCTTCTCTTGCCCTTCCTCTATCAACACCTGACAATCTTCCATTCACACTTCCAAACATAGACTCACCCTTCCCTTTCATCTTCTTTTCACTCAAAGAACACATCCAACTTTCTTCTCACAAACATTCTCCCAATCTCCTCCCTTTTAGCCTCAATTGTACTACATCCACGCACATTCATAGACCCAATCTTCAGGGTACGGGGATAACTCCATCCCCCATCCCTTTCTCTGGCCTGTCTCTTTTTAGGAACTAAAAAACAGAGGAGGGGGTCCCTAGTCCCCTCACCCCGCCCCTTTTAGTCGCCTTTTACGACACGCAGGGAATACGGTGGCAGTATTCTTCCTAACACAACCTGGCCGCAGAGTAGTAGTACCACCCCATAGTGCGGCCAGGTTGTGTCCCCCCCGCCACAGGGGGGAATATTAATAATAATAATAATAATGGGTTGTTCATGAAGGCAGTGTTTGTAAGTGACCGCATTGACTGGAGCACGTATGTGGCAATTTCAGTTACGTGAAAGCAGAGCCAGGGAATCAGCTGATTTTTCTGTTCTGTCTAAAAATATTCAGTACTTGGGAAACAAAACCAAAGTCTTACCGGACCAAAGCGTGCCTTGGGTGGTTTGACTTTTGCGCCATGTTTCCACTAAACTTTTACAAATAACTCTCTTAAGCTAAAGCTAAGAATAAGTACACAGTGGTATAAGTATACAGAGGCACTACGCTTGCATTTTTGTAAACAAAATGGAAAGACCGAACGAAAAAATTCAGGCAAGACATACTGTGTATATTACTGATTAATCATCACTTCTCTTCCAAGGACATGTATAACTTTACTTTTTCCACCCCTATGATGTAATTTATTGTCCGTGCCATGATGTGTAAAACAGGGAAGATCTTTAGTAACGAAGGGGCTGAAGGCTGTTTCTAACTCTAAGTTCAAAAATAGCCCCAAAAATGAATAAAATCGTCTGGAAATGGCAAAAATAAAATGAAAGGGATAATAATATGCAACAAGCAGTTTCTGTAACCTAAGTTCAATCCAACGGTGCTCTTTTGGTCCCAGGTGTACTGTGTATGACCAGGGAGCGATTTTTTTTCCTTTCTGTGTCCGAATCTGGGCAAAGGCTTCAGGGCCTATTTCTCGGGGGCAGAGGCCTATCCCAAGGCCCAGTAGTCCTCCCATACCTCCACATGTCACCATTTCGGCGCTAACACCCACCGTCCACATTGAATACATGCTAGGGCTGTCTCATACAGGACTTGTGTATTGGTATTAGCGGGGGTACTTTTACATGTCGGCGGGTCTTCTGGTAGATCAGGAAAGTATGTTTTTATGAAATTCAAATCCTTAAACAGTTCCCTGTTCCAGCCGGGATTGGAACCTAGGTCCATTAGGACTGCAGGCCGTCTCTCTTCCGATTGAGCCACCGCTTCCCCTACTCTATCCTTTTCCAGTCTGATTAGCGATTATTGCGTCGAACACTCTGAAATCTAGAAATTTCCTCAGTCACTACTTGCGATACATTCTAAGGGCTCGTTTACACGGGGCAAGTAGAGAGGCAAGTCAAGTGTACAAGTAGCCTGCTCTCATTTTTGAAAGGCATGCAGTTATGGCAAGTGTCTTTTACACTATAGCAAGTGATTCGAGCAAGTGGCTTCTCAGTTTGTATTGTGTGTTTGGCGAGTACGCATACGTCCTTCCACGATCTGAGAATGGATCGTGCAAAGATTGTGGTTAATAATGTGTCCAAATTACTGTCTGGTGAAATATTAGAACTACTTGAGGAGAAGGTTAAAAAAGGAAAGCGAATATGGGTGAGGATATGGATAAAACGAAAAAATAAATATGAGACTTCAGCATGACGTTTAAGAGAACTTTATCTGGAAGATCACACTGAATATAAAGAATGCTTGAGAATGTCCCCGATGTTATTTGATTTGTTACTTGATGCAGCGGGTCCTGAAATACAGAAATGTGATACCTTGATGAGAGATGGATTACCAGCTAGATGCAAATTGGAAATAACTTTCATATATCTAAAGGGATATTCATTCAGAAATCTACAGCACCAGTTTCAGGTTTCAGTTGCAGCAATTTCTAAGCTAATCCCTGAAGAATGTGACACAGTTTACAAGGTGCATGAATATATGAAGGTAAGGGAAATTAAATAATTTTTCAACAGCTTATTATACCAATCTTTACATTTGATGTTTTGCCGAAACGTTTATTTGTTACAAAATTAAATTTGGCTATCTAGCACATAAATAATAACCAATTTCATCGAAACATGTAAATAAATTTGTAGCAAAGTTTATTCTTGTTCCTGAAAAGAAAATCCTACTCTCGAGCATAAGAATAACAACCACTTTCATTAAAATATGTAAATCCATATGTTGGTTTCATGGTTTATAAAATTAACGAATTTTAACAGAAAAAAATTACAGTACTGGGTTCCACAAACATGTTCCACACATGTTCCACAAACACTCATGCTCCTTATATATCATCACCAACTTGTGAGTTCCTCAGACCACCTTGCAAGCATTTCTGAGACCATAAAACACAACAATTAACAATAAACAAAAAGAGTGTGTTCCGCACAATGCCTATCCTGCAAGTGAGTTGGAGAGGAAGACGACCAAGTACGTGTTCACACAGGCCAAGTAAGTGGCAAGCAACTTACCGGTGGTGTGGGCAGGAGGGAAGCAAGTTGCCTCAAAATAGAACTGCTGGCTATTCACTTGCCTTGCCCTTCAGCTTGCCTAGCAACTTGCCTCTAACTTGACTTGCCAAAAATTCTCGGCAAGTATATGTCTACTCACGGCAACTCGGTAGATAGTTGGCCTGCAGTCCTACCGGACCTGGGTTAAAATCCCGCAGGGGCAGGGAACAGTTTAAGGATTTGAATTTCATAAATATCAGACTTTACTGGTCTACCAGAAGACCCGCCGACATGTCGTAAAAATACCCCCGCTAATACCAATACACCAGTCCTGTATGAGACAGCCCTAGCATGTATTCAGTATGGACGGTGGGTATTAGCGCCGAAGTGGTGACATGTAGAGGTGTACGGTACGTAGGAGGACTACTGAGCCTTGAAAGCAGGCTGTGAAGCCTATGCCCAGAGTCGATCACATAAAAGAAAAAAATAACTTGTAGCAAGTTACTTGCACACTTGACTTGCCTCTTTACTTGTCCCGAGTACGAGTAAACGAACCTTAAGAGAGGGCAAGGATGTAAGCAGGTCATCAACTTCTGGCTGTCAGTTATGGAACAACTGCAAGTATTAGCTATACTTATCTTCATGGTGCAAACACCCAGCTTCCGTAGCTATAATGTTCGTGGAGCAGTTATGAAAAGAAAGGGTAAAAGTGTAGGAATACCCTCTGAGGCTTTTAACACTGAAAACGTTACTGTAGTTTACCTGCCTTACACGTTAGGTATGGCAAAGGTATAAGCAAGCGACCAGTCTCATAATATCGTTTATTGAAATTTAATATTGTAAACAGTGACTATAATTAGCTAGCACTCTGCGTTATAGAAGGTACTTATTAACGACGTGGAGAAATTTAGTACGCCATACTATACTTTCATTTTCAGCGACTTCACAAACGAGTGTCAGAAATTGTCCTCACAGTATCTGGTATTAAAATGCCGTTGGTAATCTGCTGTATTTCTTGTATTTTGGTGATTATGGAACACCTCTTATTCAGCAATTTACCTTGCATTTCATAATTTAATCTCCCACTGTATATAATAGATACTAATGTTTGATATTCTAAAGGTATTACAAGAGAACAATGACCGCTTCAATACGATGACGTCTTATGACCAGCCCCAACCGACTGTATTAAGCTCAGTTGAACTGGAGATGCCAGATATAGTCTTCATTATCTACTTCACTATTTAAGTTCTTTATTAAGTTGAATTAAACGACTTTACAAAGAAAAAAAAAAAGGATGAAAAGATGTCACGAAACTGAAATGGTTAAGGCGTAACGTGAAAAATAAATCACTAAATAGCAGGTCCTATGAAGTCTCCTATTACAACGGGAATACGGCACAATGTCCTCCTACGCCTTCACTCTAGTTATTGCGTTGCTACGGTAACCTCATCCTACCGGAGTTGCTTGGTTTCTGCCAGACAATTCTACATAGTTTAGGGAAAAACATTCGTAGTGAAGGGATGAAGAATACAGCAGGTGGAGAACGGAGACAGGAGAATTGGAGGAAGGAGGTAACTTAGGCAGAGAGAATAGAGGCACAGTAGCAGGGAGTACTTTGCGGTAAAACAGGTGACTGGGGGACGTGAAGCAGATGGAGAGAAAGTGTAAAGAAGAGGTGTAAAGCAGCTGGAGAGAAGAGGCAGAGAAGCAGAGAAAGAGGATATAAAGGGAAGATGAAGCAGTTGGAGGGAAAAAGTAGAGGTGCTAGGGGAAAGACGAGGCATGGAAGCAGTTGGAAAGAAGAGATGGAAAAGAGATAAGAAACAGGTGAAGAACTAAACTTGAGGTGAGGTCACAAGAGACAAGGGAGGATCTATAACACAGAGGAAGCACTTGGTAGAAGAAAAAGGTAAAACAGGTAGAGGAAGAACCAGATGCTGGTCAAAAGTACAGAAGGAAGACAAGGTAAAGCAAGTTGAGGGAGTAGGTAGAAAAAAAAAAATGAAGTAAGAAAACCAGAGATTGAGCTGATAGAGGGAAGAGGTAAAGTTGAGGGAGGGAGGAAGGTAATGGAGAGAGAGAAAGTAAAAGAGGTAGAGGATGGAAGGAAGGCAGAGGCAAATAAGCCATTGAAAGAGGTACTACTACGAGTATACTGTAAGGTGAGGTAAGCAGAGATGAGGAAAAATGTAATGAAGCAGGAAGAGGAGGAAGTAGGTGGAGGGAAGAGGTAGAAATTGGAGAAGACAGTAGGTGGAGAGAATAAGTAATGCAGGTGATGGAAGGAGGTAGAGAATGGAGTTCAAGAAGAGGTAGAAATTAGAAAAAAAAAAAAAAAAACGGCAGGCGGAGAGTGGAAGTAAAGCAGGTGGAGGAAGAAAGTAGAGAACAGATATTAAAAAAAGAAGTAGAGAGGCTTAGAAAAATGAGGTCAGATCAGTAAACACTAGGAAGCCGCAGCCGCAGTCCTGGCTTGACAGGAATTATGACTGTCACTTCACCCCAGACCTCTGTAATCTCAGGACTTAAGTAATCTTTATAAGGCATATTTAGTGCGCATTAATGAACGTAATGACTCTAACTTATGGCAGGATTTATGTGTTTTTCAGGCCGCAGGAGACGTTGAGAGTGTGCAGGAAGAGCATGCATATCAGAATTTTTTGGGGCCATTTTTTCTGGAAATGCTCTGGAAATCATGCTTAATTATTAAAAATGTTCCTACAGTATAAATTCACTGACTGGGAAAGTCAAGCACATCAGAAAAAAATGTTTATTGATATGGTAAAAGTTGTTTTCTTTTAAAGGGTGAATTACTGTCGTTGACAAGAATATTTAAGAAAGATTATTCACTGTAAAATGTAAGGCATACCTGTAAATCTTCAAGTAAAAAATCATTTTTTATCATTAGAAATGATCATCAATTCGTGTCTGCTGATCGGAGAATTTCGGAAATTCGTGACTGCTGATTCAAAATGTTCAGGTTTTATGGAAATACACGCTTATTCACTGGAAATGGCCAGGCATTACAGTACAATACTTTTTTTTTAGTGGAAACGTTGAGGAAAAATGGGATTTTCATAAACACTGAAAAGGTTCACATATACAGTATTTTCTTTTATCATTGGAAAAGTTCGTGTATAGCAAGTATTGTGTGACTGGAAAAAGTCGGATTTGGAGTTATTGATCTTTTAAAACCACAGAGTCTTGTTAAAGGATTGATCAAATGCTGAGTCGAGTTTGCTAGTTAAAAAGGGTATGACAGGAATTCTTATTTAGTGATTGGAAAAGCTTAAAATCATATGATTGCTGATTCAAAAATTTCAGGAAATCGTGTTTATTAATTGGAATTGTATGAAAAAAAAAAATTGTTTCTTGAATTGAAAACTTCTGGATTTCGTGTATACTGACTATGAAATTTCAGGCATAACGTGAGTGTGTTAACTAACTAGAAAAGCTGAGGGAAAGTAGAGGTTCGTTGTCACGAATCAATTCGCGACATTTCCTTTTTGTGAGAAACCACGAACTATTAGTGGAAAACTCACTGTGTATCGCTCAGCTAACCGTTTCTCCCTCCATTATCGGAGTATACTTTTCAAATAATTCGTCACCGTTTTCAAAGAGTGACCGATTTAATGCACGTCACTAAGTGCTGTACTGAGCGATACTATTGTTTTTTTATTGTTCGCCTCTGCTTCCTCATTCGACCGTTAAAAAAATGCGGCCGAGTGCTCCGCTTTCCCACGACTTAGTCAGTCTTGTGATTGATGTGACGGAGGAAGGACCTGTGCCGCAGTGTGAGAGGTCAGCTAGTACCCAAACTCCACTTCACAGTTAGTCCAGTCTTTCCACCCATCTGGTGATACGCAGCATTCATCGACTATAGTATTTCTTTTGTGTATTTTCTAGTTATAAGAGTTTAATTAAGGTGTTTTTCCCTAGGCGTAAGTATTTAGCTATTGCGTGAGTGAGTGAGCGAGTGCGTCTCATTGATTTGATTTGAAATGTAATGTTAAATTTATTTTTTTGTAATTAATAAATTTAACAGTTCTATTTCTTGAGCTTAATGTAGAGTAAATCTTGTTTCATTTCTCCATAATTAAGCTTATTTTCCATACAGCTCCTAGCTTGCATAAACGTTTACTATTCATAACTGGTACTTAGACCAGTCTTGTTGTATTAACTTAAAATCCGTTGTGCCAGGAGTTAATGCATCAGCAAGAACCTGATGTTATTATTATTAGTATTAGTTATTTATTGTCAGGGGTGATGTAACTTTCTCCAGAGGCTAACAGTACAGTAATTCAGCAATTGTGAGTAATTAGTCTCTGCTGAGTACTGTTGAGAAAGTTTGTGAATTCTCGTTCTCAGAGAATCGTGCTAAGCCAGCGTAAAGTAATCGTTGCTTGATGTAGCAAGACAATCATTGTCTCTGCTCTTCAATATTATTGAATATTATTATCAATTTAAATAATATTTAACCATTTATATCAAAATTACCGTGATATTATAAAAACCCCGTGACAATTGGCGACCTCATTCCAGGATATTAACTCCTAGCTCTAAAGCTATTCACGAGATAGTGCTCACTCATTCATATTTAGGTATTTATCATTAAAGTTTATAGGCACAAGCTTACTGGTGTTTACCGTTAATTTAGCAAGTGAGTTTTTGCTTTATAAATCAATAGAGTACTTAACTCTAGTTTATTTTTGGTAACGCCAGACGATTTTACTCGCTCCTGGGAAGTCGGCGTACCCATTGTGTTTATTATTGAGTCTTCCCAGTCATTTACATTTTTGATTTATTTTTGCCAGTTAACTAGATAAGACTGGTCACCACTAGCTTGTGTCTGTATTCTTTACTTGTGTTTATTAGTATTCGTCGCTAAGCAGTCAGTACTCAATTTCGGTTACTTAGTAAATTGAGCTAGCATCATGGCTACAGCTGTATATGTACAGGAAGCCAAAGATATTGGTCTCACAGACCCAGAGAAAATACAGAGTTACGTTCTCTCACGGTTCAATTACGAGCAAGAACGTGAGAAAGATGCTCGTGAAGAGCGTAGGATTCAGCGCGAATGCGAGCGAGAACAGCGCGAATACGAGCGAGAACAGCGTGAGGAACGTGAAAGAGAGCGTGCTTATGAACAAGAGCAGCGTGAGAAACAGCGCGAATACGAGCAGAAACAACGCGAGCTCGAGTTAGAAAAGAGCGAGAACAGCGCGAATACGAGCAGAAACAACGCGAGCTCGAGTTAGAAAAAGAGCGAGAACAGCGCGAATACGAGCGTGAACAACGCGAGCGAGAACGAGAACATGAACGTGCCGAACGTGAGGCACGAGAAAAACATGAACTTGAAATGATGAAGCTCAAGCGAGATTCCTTGGCTTCAGACACGTCTGGTGCAGTTGGTCAAAGCTCCACGAGCGTTCCCCCTGCACATGTCCTGGCGACCCCACGCATCAAGCTTCCTTCATACAAGGAAAGCGAGCGAATCGAGCCGTACATAGCTCGTTTTGAGGACATGGCAGACTTATATCAACTGGATGAGGCAGCTAAGCGGCTTCAGTTTCTTAGCCTATTTGAGGGCCCTGCCCTCGATATTCTCCACAGAATTCGTGGAGACAATCTCACATATGAGATGATGAAAGCTGCACTCATTAAGGCGTATGGTCTCACAGTAGACGACGCCAAAGTTCAGTTCATGCGAGCTCGTCTCCAAGACAAGGAGACAGCTGTTCAGTTCCTTGATCGTCTCACAGCTTACTTAAATGAGTGGATGGAGAAAGATGAAACTCCTTCCACGCGTGAGGGGATAATTGACCTTATGCTGCGTACACAGCTAGAGAGGTCGTGGCCTGCTGAGCTCATAGCACAGCTT
The DNA here is from genome assembly GCF_032717465.1 of Coenobita brevimanus. Lineage (NCBI taxonomy): Eukaryota > Metazoa > Arthropoda > Malacostraca > Decapoda > Coenobitidae > Coenobita > Coenobita brevimanus. Next base: position 14,031,956 of record NC_136987.1, on the reverse strand, counting down.
AAGATCTGCCAGGTGAAAGATGCCAGCCAAATGGCAGAGAAGGCTGACGCATTCTTTACTGCATACGGGTATCAAGCTCGTAAGCAAAACACCTGGAGCAGAAAAGATACTGCCAAGTCTGGGAAGCCATCTCAGACTGAACCCCAGCACCAAGGCCGTTCTCAGAGTAATGGCCAAGGTCCAAAACCGCAGTGGAAGGACCAGGGGCAAAACACTCAGAAACCTGAGTGGAAGAGGTACAACAAGTACCCTAACCAGCAGCAGTATCAGCCACGCAACCGACCGTCGGGACAAACTTTTTTACCACCAGCTCAAAAGAGGCAGGAAGTGAATGCAGCCTTCATTCCTCAGCAGCAGCCTGGTGGTCACGTCCCTACCAGTGTGGGTACTTCCCCACAGTTCACTAGTCCCACAGTGACAGTGAACCCCCCTCCACAGATGGCCAATGTTCCATCTTATAACACTCAAGGCACAATGTTTGCCACATCAATTCAGCAGCCTCATGAGTGGCTAGCTGCTTCCTCCACAGGCCCTCCCACAGGTGACAGTACCTTCCTTGTTCAGCAAGGGTTTGTGGGAGGCATTCCTGTGAAGGTCCTGAGAGACAATGGTTCCTCAGGTTGCTCTGTTAAGCAGAGTTTAGTTCGGCCTGAGCAGTATACAGGTCGACAGATCCATGCAAAACTTATTGATGGATCAGTGAGATTGTTCCCTGAGGCACGTATCCAGGTGGCGTCTCCATTTTTCACTGGCTTGACAGCTGCGGTTGTCATGCCAGAGCCTCTATTTGACTTTATAGTAGGCAATATTAATGGAGTCAAGGATAGTTGCTCCGATGACGCTACTCAGACTTCGGCTGCTGCGGTAACACGAGCCATGACTGAGGCTCCAGACTGTGTCACCCCAGTGATCATTGAATCGCCGCAAGATCTGATGTGCAGTCAACTTGTTGTACAAGAACAACATTCTGACCCGACACTTGCTGCCGTGCGGAATAAACAAAAGGGTCGAGTGATTAAGTATTCACGGGGAGGTCGAGCCAAGTTCCTTTGCAAACAAGGACGGCTCTACCGTGAGTCACGAACACCCGAGGGCGAGGTTCGACTGCAGTTTGTCGTTCCCGCCAAGTACCGCCCAGCAGTGTTACAATGGGGTCATTGTCCAGCCTCAGGAGGTCACCTGGGCAAAAAGGAAGACCCAGGGCCGTATCCGAGCTGACTTTTTCTGGCCAGGGATGGGACGAGACATAGACAGTTTTGTCCGTTCCTGCAGTGTGTGCCAAAGTATCACCACTGATCAGGGACATGTCCTTCCTGTGCCGTTCATAACCACACCTGTAATCTCTGAGTCAGTTGAGAGACAGGGTAGTGGTGAAGTGGGTGCAGACCTGATGTCTCGCCCATTGGCCCCACAGGACACAGTATGTCCAGGGCCTGTACATGCATATTATGTACCTTAAGTTAAGGGGGAAGTTGAGAGGCGACTTGAGGCTATGGAAGACCCAAGTTTGCATAAGGATTCTCAGCTTCCCGGTACTAATATATGTACTGTAAGTTAAGGGGGAAGTTGAGAGGCGACTTGAGGCTATGGAAGACCCAAGTTTGCATAAGGATTCTCAGCTTCCCGGTACTAATAGAAGTACTGTAGGTTAAGGGGGAAGTTCGAGAGAGAACTCCGCAGTGGCGACTTGAGGCTATGGAAGACCCAAGTTTGCATAAGGATTCTCAGCTTCCCGGTACTAATAGAAGTACTGTAGGTTAAGGGGGAAGTTCGAGAGAGAACTCCGCAGTGGCGACTTGAGGCTATGGAAGACCCAAGTTTGCACAAGGATTCTCAGCTCCCCGATATTAATATAAGTATTGTATTGTAGGTTAAGGGGGAAGTGAGAATTCCGCAGAGGTGACTTGAGGCTATGGAAGACCCAAGTTTGCAAGGATTCTCAGCTCTCCGATATTAATATAAGTATTGTAGGTTAAGGCACAGGTTGAGGACCCGTGTGCGGTTTGAGGCTATGGAAGACCCAAGTTTGCACAAGGATTCTCAACTCGCCGAGCATAATTGTGTGCTATAATTAATGGCGACCTCGAATGTACGTCGTAGCACTGACTGCTAGGCAGAGAGTAATTGTAACATAATAAAATTTTGTCCCATTGACACTTTTGATGCTCCACCTCAATTGGTTTTGCAGGTTCAGCAATGGGTGTAGCAGTTTTGCTGTGCGGGCCAGCTGATCGTCTGCCGCACGCTGCCGCCTCTTCTCCTCTGTCTTCGTCGTCGCCATAATATTTACTATGTCATTTTACACGTAGGTACAGTTACACTACAACTGTCACACCTACACTGTGTATTACATACACCACGCTACACAACAATTAGTTGTCAGTGTAAATGTAGCGAATTTTCGCTCAGTTTGACCTGAGTACAGGATTTTCACCGTCGTCACGGAGTTTTTCCCTCAAGCTTGCTTCTATTAACGTAAATACGAGGTTTTTTCACTCACTGGCGACTGCGATTTTTTCCTGTAGCAGGATAGCACACACACCACAGTGTGAATCTTGTGTGACTGAGTTAGGATGTATATGTATGTATATTGAAATCTTTCTTCTGAAGGAAGAAAGATTTAATTTTCAAGGGGCGTAATGTCACGAATCAATTCGCGACATTTCCTTTTTGTGAGAAACCACGAACTATTAGTGGAAAACTCACTGTGTATCGCTCAGCTAACCGTTTCTCCCTCCATTATCGGAGTATACTTTTCAAATAATTCGTCACCGTTTTCAAAGAGTGACCGATTTAATGCACGTCACTAAGTGCTGTACTGAGCGATACTATTGTTTTTATTGTTCGCCTCTGCTTCCTCATTCGACCGTTAAAAAAATGCGGCCGAGTGCTCCGCTTTCCCACGACTTAGTCAGTCTTGTGATTGATGTGACGGAGGAAGGACCTGTGCCGCAGTGTGAGAGGTCAGCTAGTACCCAAACTCCACTTCACAGTTAGTCCAGTCTTTCCACCCATCTGGTGATACGCAGCATTCATCGACTATAGTATTTCTTTTGTGTATTTTCTAGTTATAAGAGTTTAATTAAGGTGTTTTTCCTAGGCGTAAGTATTTAGCTATTGCGTGAGTGAGTGAGCGAGTCGTCTCATTGATTTGATTTGAAATGTAATGTTAAATTTATTTTTTTTGTAATTAATAAATTTAACAGTTCTATTTCTTGAGCTTAATGTAGAGTAAATCTTGTTTCATTTCTCCATAATTAAGCTTATTTTCCATACAGCTCCTAGCTTGCATAAACGTTTACTATTCATAACTGGTACTTAGACCAGTCTTGTTGTATTAACTTAAAATCCGTTGTGCCAGGAGTTAATGCATCAGCAAGAACCTGATGTTATTATTATTAGTATTAGTTATTTATTGTCAGGGGTGATGTAACTTTCTCCAGAGGCTAACAGTACAGTAATTCAGCAATTGTGAGTAATTAGTCTCTGCTGAGTACTGTTGAGAAAGTTTGTGAATTCTCGTTCTCAGAGAATCGTGCTAAGCCAGCGTAAAGTAATCGTTGCTTGATGTAGCAAGACAATCATTGTCTCTGCTCTTCAATATTATTGAATATTATTATCAATTTAAATAATATTTAACCATTTATATCAAAATTACCGTGATATTATAAAAACCCCGTGACATTCGTATTTACTGACTGTACTGGTAATGTTGGGGTCTGCAACGGTCGTGTGGTAGAAAAGTACGCCACCGTTTCTCTTGTTCTAGGTTCCATCCCAGCCGGGAAAGAACATTTAAAGGGCAATAGTATGGTATTTCATTCATACGACTTCATATATTTGGACCCTGCCAAAGTTTCGTCGATGACATGTATAGTTCCTTTCACGATCATTGTCAACACAACACAATTTTCACATGCATTTTTTCACCCTACTCTCAAAGAGGCCTTCCACATACCGGTATATGTCCATCCATGCATGAAGCGATGAGTAGGGACGAGTTAGTTCTTCTGTATAAAAAAAAAAAAAAAAAATAGAGGTCTTGGTCCTGTAGATAAGACGACATCAGGACATGTAAAACATGCCTTGAAGAGTATAGTATGCTGGTGTCAGGTGTGTGCAAACCGGCCTTTACAGTACATGCATTATAAATTATAGACTTAACAGGAATTTGTATTAGAAATAGAGGAAGAATCATTGTTTATTGACTCGTGAAAGTCAGGAATAGCAGACCTTTGCACTTACTGACTGGAATTATTCAGGCACAGCAGGACGTCGTGCCTGTTGTCTAGAAAAATTCAGGAATTGATGATTGGAAAGTTTTAGCATAAGTATTTGAGTTCATTTACTGGAAATGATTAGGCAACTGAGTTTAATTATTGAAAATGTTCTGGAATCAGCGTTCATTAGTTGAGAAAACTCAGATTTAGCCTAGTAGACATTACCTATTACGTAAAAGTATGCAGTTCGTATTTATTGATCCCAACATCTCACTTGTTGGCGTTTACAAATTAGAAGCGTTCAGGCATTGCTTGCACTCATATTTATTAAATGATTTAGTCAAGTTTGCCAGAAATGTTCGTCTATTATTCGACATTTTACAACAACGATCCTAACGCAAAAAAGTTTTACGTTAAAATAATTTTGCTTATTTGAGTTCACATTTTTTAATGGTGTCTGGGCAGGCAAAGCATTATTTCAGTACTTCCTCATAATTTGTCAGTATCATTCTAAAATAGTTTGAAGAAATCAGTCCAAAAACAGAAATACATTATATCTGTTCTTCAGTTTCAGTAGGACTTTTTTTTCATTAACTATACAGTTTATTACTTCTGTATATCCATGCTCTTCACTGAAGGAGAAATGATTATGTGTATAGCTCAAAGAAAATCTCTACTGCGGGCGCTGTAGGTTATTAATTAGATACACCAACGATGTGGACCCCTGCTACGATCTAACGAAATTTCTTAATTAAGACTCATTCATCGTGCTAAAGTTTTACATTTTCAAACACACTCTTTCTTACTCACCGCATTAGTTGAGAGGAATAGATGATGATGACGATAATGATGATGATGATGATTTAAAGATTGGTTAATGGCACCGCATCGTTCGGAAGTGATGATAATGATGATGATGGTGATGATGACTTAACGACCGTGTAACGGCAACGTTGATAATAATGAGCCGTGTTCCCTTTGGCATCGGAAATTTCGTAACACCCTTCCCGAAACATTCATGTTTCCATTTACATTCTCTCTCTCTCTCTCTCTCTCTCTCTCTCTCTCTCTCCCTCTCTCTCTCTCTATATATATATATATATATATATATATATATATCTATATATATCTATATATTTATATATATATATATATATACATAAAATACAAAGGAATGTTAACATGTACAGTAACATGCACGGAATAAATGCTACAAAGTCGTCCTAGAGCACCGAGAATATGGCCCTCGTAAATGAGCACTACAGGTACTTATAGGGTGAAGGTAGGAACACGAAAGGCAGAGAAACTTCTTTTTCACGTCTTTTTAAATCATAATACATGATAATATATCCAGTTAGCTTCACTGTACTAACATGAAAAGAATAAAAAATGTTTTGCAACTTGCTACCCACTCTGAAAAATAACTGAGACTGTAAAAAGGAACTGATGATAAGATAGTGAATTTTAGGGAGATAAAGTATGGGAATTTAGACCAAAATATACAGGGCAGTCTTTTGTTCTTAATATAATTGTAAACATGCATAGCTGTACCTAGTAGGGAATGCCCCCAGAAAAACATCCCCTCAGACTGACTTCCAAATTTCCCTATTACAAGGTGATTTACCTGAAAAAAGAGACCTTGCTCTTAGTGTTGTGGTTGACCTGAGAATGAACGATAATGTTCTGTTAAGTCAATTATGTTCATCGACTACACACGGAGCATCACAACAAATAACCAATACAAGGTAAAATAAAAACACGTATCATGCTTTTTGTTTGTTTGTTTGTTTATTATGTTACCAGCTAGTGAGGTCAAGGACGAAATAGAACCGCATCCTGATCCTAAAATACCATCAACTTTTCTTTTTTACTATTTATGTGAAAAAGATTAATGCCTATCGGCTCCGCATGTTATCAAGACAAATTTCCCATGTAAATATAAATTTTAATTTAGCGAATTCTGCGACCTCAACTTAAACAACAGCAACAACGGCGACATCACTACTACTACTACTACTACTATTATTATTATTATTATTATTATTATTATTATTATTACTAACAATAACTAGTTACCTATTAACTTACTGTGTAGCCGCAGTAATGAAGCTTCACCATAACTATTTATGGCAGTGATTGTCTTCAGATCTATGTAGATCTAAAGACAAGCGTGTGAAAGAAATAAAGGAAGCATGGGTACATTTTACATTTATCTCAATAAGTGGCTAACTGTACGCTTAAATGTAGCCATATTCTTTTCAGATAATGAAAGGGATCACAACTGTATTTATGTAAAGTTACAGCTTTTAAGCTTTCGTGTTTTCCTCTAAAGTGTGTTACAAGCAAAACACTGAGCAGATTTGAATTCAGTACTTTCCACTAGGCTAAAGGGTACAATATTCAGCCAAAATTTTCAGCATACCTTTTTATCATAAGATCTTCAACCAAATAACTGTAGTCCTATCTCAATTAGTTTCTGAGATATTCCAATTTCAAATATGGAATTTTTGCACCAGAAATGAGTACATGACCTTCAAAAATAGATCAGAGTCATTTATTTTTGGCACAAGTACTTGGGTTACCCCAGGGTACCTTTGTGTATAATATTATCAAGATCTAAGGGAAAATGTGCAAAGAAGATAGTAATACCAAAACAATAAGCTTCGTCATTTATGGCAAAGCTTAATTACACTATAATGTAATCTTAGAGGTGACTGGCTGGGACGCACCATGCATTCACTTGAGTGTAATGCTCTCTCTCTCTCTCTCTCTCTCTCTCTCTCTCTCTCTCTCTCTGGCGAGTCTTTACAATATGACAAGCAAAATGGGTTCCTGTAACCCGGGATACCATTACTATGCTGGGTGATACCCATATAACAAAAAGAAACCTGGTGGTCTAGTGGCTTAAGGCGCTCCGACGAGATGAGGTCTGTAGGGGTTTCTTTCTGGGGGATGGTTGGGGTTTATTGCTATCGTACTGCCACTCAGGGAACAGTGTGGCTGGTCACCGTTGTTTTATATGTCAAGACTGAGTTGCCTCGCCCCAGGCCCCAGCGCTCCTAATGGGGTAATACAGTTTTGGATGAGATATAAATGAATGTTCTTGCTATCTCCAGATTAGCAACGTTTAAACAAACTTTGAAAATTGCTGAGGTTATAAAACAATGTTTATGAAGCCCTTGACTACAAGGCCTTTCTGTAGTTGACTAAAATCGTATAATATAAACAAGAATGAAAAAATGTTATCGTACCGAAATAATTCAAGTCAGCGGCATTGAAGAGGGGAAAGCTTTATACACTGTACAGTTCAAATGTTTTCCGATATTGTAACCTGTTAGCTTTAGCACAGTGAAAATGACGATAATACCCTGACCTTAGATGCGATGGTGACAGCAGGATAGTGAGGTGTAATGGTGGAGGATGGAGAAGAGAGAGTTTAACCGCATTGCTTCGCCATTTTTCTTCAAGTCTTGTCTCCACCAGACGATTATATTCAATCGAAGAGATACATTTTACATTGGAGATTTTAGATAACCTTCACATATC